>NC_091662.1:9983125-10284479 GCF_042453785.1 Malus domestica
TTAGACATGCCTTTCATAATTTTGTCTAGTCCACTAATTGTCCATTAGTCTTTCTTTACTATTTCCATTAGTTGTTGTCCGCTCCTTTGGCTCCTATAAAGAGCATCTCTATTGTAAATCATAACATAGAAATACAATATACATTTTATACTCACCTTAATTTGGTATCAAGAGCAACAAAGCTCCATCAAGCAATTTTTTTTTTCCGATCCTCATGGCTGAATCCACCAACTCACCCCCCTTGCCCACCCCTGTCACCATTAACGCTGTTGCTCAGTTACCTCTAAAACTCACACCCACCAACTTTCCTTCCTGGCGAGCTCAATTCAATGCCCTGCTTCTTGGGTATGACCTGATGGGTTACATTGATGGATCAAAACCACGTCCTGCTGCCTCCTCTACTGTGTGCTACACCTTCTGGATTCGTCAAGATCAGCTGCTACTACATGCTATCTTAGCTTCTGTCTCTGAACAGATTATATCTCTCATTTCCTCCTCTAAAACATCCAAGGAGGCTTGGGACAAGCTCACCAAGCTCTACGCCAACAAAACACGCTCTCGGGTTCTCAACCTCAAAGAGCGTCTTACGCTCATGCGTCGTGATACACAACCCGTGTCAGTTTTTCTACAAGCTATCAAAGCTATCATTGATGAGCTTGCCATCATTGATTCTCCACTCTCCGACGATGATGTTGTTCTACACGTCCTCAATGGTGTTGGACCTGCCTTCAAAGAAATCGCTACCGTTGTTCGAGCTAGCGATACCTCCATCTCCTTTGAAAATCTGTATGACAAACTCATTGAACATGAAACTTTCCTCCAATGGGATGCACCACCAGCTGCTGTTACTCCTATGACTGCCCTTGTTGCTCAAGCTCCCCGCTCCTTCCAGCGTGACTTTAGGGCCACATAAGCCTCACAACAACGTCCAACAAATACCACCTACAACTCTAACCGTGCTAACCACCACAACTCCAATCATCGTCGTTCTACTACGGGGTATCGTGGTTTTTGTCAATGGTGTGGTACTCAAGGGCATAGTGCAAAACGTTGCCCTCAACTTTCTTCCGCTCCACCCACGGTCAACCACACCACTATCCGCCCCTCAACATCATCTCCTTGGCTGCTCGACTCGGGTGCCTCTCACCATGTCACTTCTGACTCCAGGAACATCCCGGACTCCACTACCTATGATGGTCCTGATCAGATTGTTATTGGTAATGGAACAGGTTTAAGTATTACACATGTTGGTTCCACATCAGTCTCTTCTTCCTCTACCACCCCATTTCACTTAAATGATGTCCTGTGTGTTCCTTCCATTTCCCGTAATATTATTTCCATTGCCAAATTTAATAGACAAAATGCCACCTCTATTGAATTTTTTCCTGATTCCTTTCTTGTCAAGGATCTCAACACGGGAGCGGTACTTCTTCGAGGCCCGAATAAGAACGATACATATGAGTGGCCGTGCTTGATGCCTCAAAAACAAGTTATGAGCAGTGTGATGGACTCCTCCAATGTGTGGCACCGTAGGCTTGGTCACCCCAACCATCGAACCTATCTTCAAATCCAACGTACCTCCTCCATTCCTATGTCTTCAACTCCTTCTGTTTGCACTTCTTGTCATTGCAATAAGAGCCACAAGCTCCCGTTTGGTCATTCTACGCTTGTTAGTAAGCATCCCCTTGAACTAGTTTATAGTGATGTATGGGGTCCTGCTCCCTATTTATCTTCTGATGGTTTTTCATACTATGTTATTGATGCGTAAAATTACTTAACACACAAATTAAACCCTCTTTTTGACAATTGTAGTATAGATGTAAGTAGGGTATCGTTCTAGGCCGGGGATTAGGAGGGATTGCTAATCTATTCTAAATTAATTTAAAAATATTAAACAAGACTCAAGGACTCAAAACTAGGCTAAAAACTCTAATAACTCGAAACACACTTAAAATGACTCAAAATAATGAAAACAATCAAATTAAACACTAGGAACTGAAATGGACGGAAATTAAATTAAAAGACTAACAATAAAGAAAACTAACTAAATAATATAATTTAATAATAGATGGGTGTTTGGTTTTGATGAAAAGTACAGAATTGATAAAAACATAAAATTAAGGTAAAATGATAAATGACGGACTAGCTAGGGGGTTCTTCTCCACACATGACACACTTGTACATGAATTGATTTCCAATTGCTTTTCAATAGATTATGAAACTCAACACCCCAGATTAACCGTGATGCACTAATTAATCCTCAGATTTTCCTTGATTTATTGAATTAGATGAATGCATACGACAATTCAAATTATTCTCCAAAAGTCCTCTACATGAATGCATAATAGAGATACAATCAAAGATCATTACGTTCTATGAAAATCATAAGTGTTAACGAGGCATTCGTAACTATGAATGCATGATACGTTTGCCAAGAATTCAATTAACGCGATTGTGACTAGCAACCTTCACTACCAATGAATATAAACTTGTAACGATTAGGTGAAACTCATTTATATCCTAGCATCAAATTCATGCATGAAAATTAAGTATGCATCCTTAATCAACATACAAGAATTAGTTTTGAAGAAAGTAGTTAATTGAATTGCATTCACAACTTATTAAATCACAACTGAAGGTAATCAATTCATATTACAAATATATTCATGGTTTCGAATTAACCTCTAGCCAAAATAAAATTAATTACACATTATTAAAACACAAATAAAATATGAGTTCGGAAAGATTAAACCGAAAGAGGATCTGCTGCGTTCGTGCCCACTTCTCTCTCCCCCTGCTCGCGTCAGACTTCCTTGCGTCAGTCTCAGCTGCAAGGGCAGCTTCCCCCGTGCTCACCTCTCTCCATACTCACCATGCCGTGCTCTCCTTTGGACTCTCCCCGCTTCACTCTTCTGACCGTCCTTCCTTCACGCTGCCCAAAGGCAGCTCTCTGCCTCCTGCTCTATTTGCGCTGCCTTGTTTCCGCTCCAAGACCTGTGTCTCTGCGAGCTGCCCAAAGGGCAGCTCCCCCTTCTCCCGCTCCCAGACCCCGCTTTCTGCTGTGTCTCCTCACTTTTATTCCTCTTCTAAGTCTCTCCCGAGGCTCCCTCACGTGTGGACTCCCTGTTGTCCCTCTCTATTTTCTGCCTTCTATTATTTTATTTCCCTCTCTGCTGGCTCTCACCAGCTGCCAACGCAGCCTCTTCTCCTTTCCGCTGCTCAAAGGCAGCTTTTTCCCTTATATTTCTCCTTTTTTTTTATTTCTGCACCTTCTCTCTTCATATCCTGTGCTCCAAGACAGCCCACTTCCACGTTTCACACTACCCTTTTTCCGCTGCTTTGCTATCCTCCCTTTTCTGACTTTTCTTCTGCTTATCTCTCTTCCACGCTGCCCACGCTGCCACGCTGCACTCAGCAGCATTCATTTATTCTTTTGTTTTCTTTTGTTCCACCCAGGCAGCCAAGTGCTGCTTTTCCTCTTTTATTTTTCTTTTTGGCAGCCTTGCTGCTTCTTTTCTTTGTGCGTTACTCACCATTCCACCTGAAACATCTTTAAGTTTAATAAAAAAAACCCAGTGCAAACTCTGATTCCAACCTGACAAAATTTAGTGAGTAAATAACAAGTTTGTGCCATTTTTATTTTCTTTGCATAACAAATCCTATAAACACAAAAATAACGTAAATAGCTCAAAAATATAAGGAACTAACTAAGAAAAGACGAGTGAATTTGAAGTAAAAATATATATAAATATGATCCGATCAGTTATCTTTGTCGATCATTTCACGAAATATATTTGGTTTTATCCCATGAAACACAAATCCGATGTTTTCTCAATCTTCACAACTTTTAAAGCTCTTGTAGAAAACTACTTCCACACCAAAATAATCACCTTCTACTCTGACGAAGGAGGAGAATATGTTAAACTCAAACATTTTCTTTCCACAAATGGCATCACTCACCTCACCACTCCCCCACACACTTCTGAACACAATGGTGTTTCTGAACGCCGCCACCGCCATGTTGTCGAAACAGGGTTAACACTTCTCCACCAAGCATCCTTACCCCTAACTTATTGGTCATATGCTTTCAAAATTGTTGTGTATCTTATTAATAGGATGCCCACTCATGTTCTCAATAATATCTCTCCATACAAAGCTCTCTTTGGTGATCTTCCTAACTACATTAAGCTTTGTGTGTTTGGTTGCTTATGTTTCCCTTGGTTAAGACCCTATAATTCCAACAAGCTTCTTCTTCGATCTCGTCCATGTCTCTTTCTTGGTTACTCCTCTACTCAAAGTGCTTATCTATGTCTTGATCTCCCTTCCCGTCGTATGTTTGTTTCCCGTCACGTTCGATTTGATGAAAACACTTTTCCTTTTTCTTCTCGTGACTCCGTCATCCCTTCAGTTCCTTCCCCCGAATCCATTGCATGGTCTCCTGTCACTCTAGCCGCCATCTTCATTCCTGCTCACATTGCCGAAGTGCCACCGGTTCCATCACACACATCTTCTCAGCATGCTGCCACTCATACATCTTCGGAGGTCTCGGAGTTATGTCTCTCCCCTGCACCATCACCATCTGCGACTGCTCACCCCCCATCCCCACATCATCTCATACCTACATCTATCATTCCTTTACCCCCACCACCACCACCAAATAATTTCAACCATCACCCCATGACCACCAGAGCCAAAAAAAATATCTTTAAACCTAAACAACTTTGCACTGCCACCAAACACCCACTTCCTTCTCCCATTGAACCAACATGTGTTTCTCAGGCTATCAAAGATCCTCTTTGGGGTGCAGCAATGTCCGACGAGTTCAATGCGTTAATCCGCAATGGCACATGAGAGCTTGTTCCTCCTCAACCTTCACAAAATCTTATCGGGTGCAAATGGGTCTTCCGCATCAAAAGACATTCTGATGGCAGCATTGATAGGTACAAAGCATGCCTTGTTGCTAAAGGCTTTCACCAACGTCATGGCGTGGATTTCTTAGACACCTTCAGTCCAATTGTCAAACCCATCACCATCCGTATTGTTCTTCATATGGCTCTCACTCATGGTTGGCCTCTTCGTCAATTAGACGTGAACAATGCCTTTTTGCATGGATCACTCTCTGAAGATGTTTACATGGTACAACCCCCCGGGTTTGGTGAATCTACCGTTCCAACACATGTCTGCAAACTTCGCAAAGCTTTATATGGCCTCAAGCAGGCGCCCCGATCATGGTACAAGGAGTTGAGCACCTTTTTGCTCAATCAAGGATTTGTCAATGCCATCTCAGATACCTCTCTCTTTATTTTTCGTCAGGATAATGATGTGATCTTCCTTCTAGTTTATGTTGATAATCTTGTTCTTACAGGAAATAATACCAGTCTCCTCTCTACGTTCATTCAAGCCTTGGCAAATCGTTTTTCTGTCAAAGATTTGGGGAACCTTCATTATTTCCTTGGGGTTGAAGTGATACCTACCACCACGGGTTTGTTTCTTTCTCAACATAAATACATCCATGATCTTCTCGCTAAAGCTAAAATGGATGGTGCTAAGGATGTGACCACACCAATGGCTACCTCTACTCCTTTGATTCTCTCTGATGGCTCTCCTCTCACTGATGCTACTACCTTTCGACAACTTGTTGGAGGTCTCCAATATCTCAGTCTCACCCGCCCTGACATCTCATTTACCATCAACAAACTCTCACAGTTCATGCATCGACCAACTGAGTCTCATTGGCAGGCCTTGAAACGTCTTATCCGCTATCTAAAAGGCACTATTTTTCATGGCATTCTCTTCCGCCGCAGTGCTTCATCTCGTCTATATGCCTTCTCAGACGCTGACTGGGCTGGTGATCGTGATGACCGTAAGTCTACCACGGGTTATGTCATCTATTTGGGTGGCAACTTAATCTCTTGGAGCTCTCGCAAACAACGTTCTGTCGCTCGATCGTCCACGGAAGCAGAATACCGCGCCATAGCCTCTACTACTGCTGAACTAGCTTGGCTTCAATCCTTTCTCCATGAGCTTGGTGTCTCCTCAATGGATAAGCCAACCATTTCCTGCGACAATATTAGGGCAACTTTTTATAGTGTCAATCCTGTTCTTCACTCTCGCATGAAGCACATTGAACTTGATTTTCAGTTTGTTCGTGATCGCGTCAATCGCGGGCTTCTTCAAGTTTTACATGTTTCTACTCAGGATCAGCTTGCAGACGTCCTCACAAAAGCTCTTCCTCGTCCACGCTTCCAATTGTTACGATCCAAGATCGGTGTCTCTGACGGGACCACCGTCTTGCGAGGCGTAAAAGGGAATCTTCTTCTCAACACATTGATTGCTTGTCCACTAGCCTTTCATGAGTACTTCCATTAGACATGCCTTTCATAATTTTGTCTAGTCCACTAATTGTCCATTAGTCTTTCTTTACTATTTCCATTAGTTGTTGTCCGCTCCTTTGGCTCCTATAAAGAGCATCTCTATTGTAAATCATAACATAGAAATACAATATACATTTTATACTCACCTTAATTTTAATCCTTCTCATGGTTTGGGGACTGACTTCCTTATTCGAACGCGGGTCTATCCGCTTCTTCCTAACCTCATTCCCCAATTTCAATCTCTCCACCGTCACATCCCCACACCACAAGATCCCCTTGATCAGCTGCCCTGAACCGGGTGCGAACAATTTGGCAGCCATTCCATTGTAATCCGCCACATTCGGTGCCAATGTGGTCCAATATGCGGCGCTCCGCTCCTCCAACTCCTTTTTCTCCGAGCTCAACTGCTCTGGCGAGGTCTCCAACGCAAGGGTGTCGTCCAAAGCTTCCCCCTTCTTTCGCGCCATGTCCGAAACCTTCTGCACTGAAAAACTGCAGTAACTCTTCAAAATCCCATCCAATTCCTTCACGAATCCCTCCTGCCCTTTTGACGCGATCGTCAATCCGTAGTTCAAAAAAACTGTCCGGATCGTTCGCCTTCGATTTAGGGTCCGACTCGGACCCGGAGTCGGAATCCGGCGGAGCGTAGAGTGAGAAGAAGTAATGCGAGTCGTCGAGCTTGACAGCGCCTTCGTTCTTCGCCAGAGGTCACTGGATCTCGTCGCCGACTCGGGCGAGGACTGCGACGATGTCGTCGCCATGGACGAGGCGTATGATCGTGAAGTCGCCGGAGGCGAGCTCGACACTGAAGTGCGTGCCGATTAAATTAACAATGGTGCCGGGGATTTTGATGAGAACCTCTTCGGTGGCCACCGGTGGAGCTGACGGCGGAGCTTCGGGTGGATCCGACGCCTCGGGCGGAGCGGAGGGTGGGTATTGGTAGGTAGGGTTAAGGTATTCGGGGAAAAGATTTTCGCAGAGGTCTTTCATGTCGAGGGAAGGGTAGAGATTTGGGGCTGAGGAGGTAGGGATTGAAGGAGCTTCTGGGTTCGATTGGATGATCTCCTGGTAGAGGGGATGTTTGGGAACGGGGTTTGGGTTCGCCATGGCTGTGACTTCTCCTGTTTGGCTCTGAAGATTGGAGAAGATTAGGGTTTCAGACTAAGCGAAATGACGGAGAAGAAGATGGATGGGACCTCGGCGCTCGGACTTTCTCGAGATGGTGACCGGAGTCTGCATGACACGCGGCGGTTGTTCGGTAATGCCAAGTAGGATTAGGAGGAGACGCAGTTTTAAAGGAAGGTTAACTCAACTGTCTCGGCGCCTTGCCGCGCGAATAACTGTTAACGATTTTTTGTGTTTATCTTTTTCTATTTTTGGAGGGAAAAAACGAAAAGGAAATTTAACTGATGACGACGACGTTGGAAGGTTAACTCAATTTGTTTGTGTCATTCTTTTGGTCATATTTAGGAAGAAATTTTAGATTTGACAACTGATTAAGTCCCCTTGTATTTACATACCACTTGATCTCGTCTCATGTCAGTACAACTACAAATACATTGAGTGAGTCAATCAGTTCACCCGATTGTCAAACACAATTAGTTCTCTGTTTTTTATCTCACTTCCACATATAAGAGTAGGTAATGTAGAAACCCTTGTTCTACGATAGGGCTCTTTCACCCTCATTTTAGGGATCCTTTTTTCATTTGGGGACTCCCTTATTTTTCATTGTCACATTCTCTCTAGACTATATATCAAGTCTCTAGGTACATTTTATTGTTCTAAAAATTTCCTTCTAGAAGAAAGGGCACCTAAAAGAAATGGCACTTAGAACTACCTAAGCGCCCACCTAGCTAATTTAGACCCGTCTAGCCCACCTATACCCGCCTAGGTCGTGACTCTCACTCAGACAAAAAATAGATTTTAATTTTGCATTTCAGTTTTTTCAATGAATTGTAAGAGACTTGTTATGAATAATCATTATACGCTTATTTCTCGTGTTTTCAATATGTTTTAATACTTTATGATATATATATATATATATCATTTAATTTTGCAATTTATGTATCTCAATACAATTATAATTTTTTAAGTATAAGTAGACATTTATTTATATGTTATATAATAAACTTACTTATACTTAAAAACTAGGGCCTAGACGTTAGGCACTTGATTGTCGTCCGACTAGCGCCTAATGCCTTTTTGATTAAGAAACATGTGTAAAAATTGATCAAGTGAACTTTTTACATTAGAAAACATGTTTAAAACTCACTAAGTTTGGGATATTTATTTTGAAAATTATTTTTGGGTCTTAATGTGTGTGCCTGGTGGGGCCCAATTCTTTTGGTGTTGTTCCCCCCTTCGGCCCACTCTCCTATCTTCTCTCTTCTCTCTCCCCGTTAAAGTTCTCTCTCTCACCTCTCTCCCTCAACTCACTCTCAACTTTCTTTTTTCTCTCTTAGCAAGCACCAAGATGGTGCCAATGGAAAGCCCCATTTGAAAACCACCATTTGCGGCGAGGCCTTTCACCCACCACTACTTGGACCTCGTCACCATGAACCCTAGACAAGGACTTGGGAACTCAACATGGTAAAGGCCACGGTTCGTGATCTCCAGCGAGTCTCCCACACCTCCGACGTTGGTGAGCCTCGAAAAAACTCTAAACCTTTCCCTTTGGTCCTCATATTTAGTTTTTGACCGTATTGGTGTGTTTTGGACGTCAAATGTTTTGGACATCAAACTACAAAGAAAACACCACAGGAAGGCTAATTTCGAGGTTCTGGATCCGTTTTCGACGTCAGTTTTCCCAAATTCAATCGTTATGATAGTGTTTTATTAATTGGTACCTTTATGTGCTTAGGTGCAATTGTGTATGGCATTTTCATCCTCTCTTGTTTGCACGGCTCTTAGCCAACTGGGTAAGGTGAGTGGACCCTTTCTAAAATGGATATTTTTCTATTAGAAATACATACATGAAAAACATGATTTTATGACTACTTTTTATGCAACGTTTATGAGTAAATTAGTTTCACACTTTATGATAATCATGCTTTATCGATTCTACGTTCTTCGTAGTATATATGATAGATGACTATATACTATGAAGATATTTTACGATACGACGTTTTAACTACTGAACTCGGATTAAGATAGTTATATATATTAGAAATTTTATGTTAATGTCCTTACGTACTTACTTAGTGGTTATTCGAATGTCCTGCATACGGGCGATGAGACTTATATTGGCTTCGGCCTCACGTTGGTAGATGGCTTCGGTCGGGCGTGTGTAGGAGCCTACGGGTGAGAGATATTTATATTGTCTTCAGCTGGGTGTTGGTAGATGGTTTCGGCCAGGAGATATATGAATTGGCTTCGGCCGGGCATGTGTAGGAGCCTACGAACGAGAGATATTTATATTGGCTTCAGCCGGGCGTTGGTAGATGGCTTTGGCCAAGCATGTGCAGGTGCCTACGGGCGAGAGATATATTATTGGCTACAGCCGGGTGTTTGGTTGGTGCCTACGGGCGATGGTTTTGCTTATGGGCATATGATCTGCCTACGTGCACGTGGTGTAGAACCTTCAGATGAATGAAGAAGTGTTTTATATGCCTTCGGACGAATGAAATACTATATATATGTATATTCATTATATATATATATATACCACTACTAAACACACTATATATGATATATGTTTTATTGAAAGGTTTTATGGCATGCTAGGATTTTTGGAAAACCTACTACATATTATGCTATATGAGATTTCTAAACCGGGGGTTAGTACGTTAAAGATTAACTGTTTGATTACTACTTATATATCAACTTGGTCCACTCATGTTTTGTTTTGCCCCCCCTCAGGACTTAGAATCAAGGCATACAATCATGGTGTCAAGGCACTTCCGCATCGGCACCTTCGAGTCCTCTCGGTGTAGGACCCTATCCTTTGTTTATTCAATTTTATTATTCCTTTCTAGTGTTTCAGTTTAGTTGTGTGCTCTGAACACGTTACTCATTTGCATATTCATTGTATTTAAATTTATAAGTTTTATTTATATTCTTTGGTTCTCATGCATGTTAGTATGACTTCGTCACCTTTGAGTATCGACGAACACGTGCCGACCCTAGGTATTTGGAGGTTATCTGGGTCAGGCGTGTCAGAGGTGATTTAGCAACTTGATTGGTGGTGTGTTTGAAACTTTCAGATATGGGAGGTGAAGGAAGTGAGCTTGTCTACAAACCAAGAGAAGTCAGAGATGAAGAGGAATGCATGGAAGGTCGAGGGAGATAGCACAGAAGAATCTACACCGGTTATAGGAGGTCCTGTGAATAATTCAAGTCTTCTTGTGGGGACGTGCAAAGGACGCCAAAGGGGTTCGACAAAATGTGTTTCTTAATGCAGTTTTGGGTGCTATGGAGAGTGTTTCAGTTTTGTTTGAAGCTGAGTTACAAAATCGCTATACAACCTAATTAATTTCGTAGTGATCAACTTCCCAAATCCAATTTATCTAACTTGTCGAAGTCTAGGTACACGTCTTGTTCTTGTTCTTCTTTTGCGCTCTTTCTTTTCTTGCTTGACACGCAGGTCCAAGTTGGGGGCCGGTAGATGTTACCACTCGTATGATACATGAGTGGCATGTTTGTTCAAAATCTAAGCTGTACACTCCAATTTCGTGCCCCACGATCAGTATGTGGTCATTGATATGATCAACCTCAACCCATTGCTTCTTGTCTGCATTCAATTTGGAAACCTTGTGTTTGATATCAATATCACACCACACATCTACATAATCTTCATAACGTCTCATCTTTTTTGACAATATATTAATAAGGGTAAAACTGTAAACAGTTAAGGTTGTTATGGTAGTTTTGTAATTAGTGAGTGATTAGTTGATGAAAGTGTAATTAGTTAGTTATCTAATACTAGTGAGTAACTAGTATATAAGGCATCATTGTGTAACCTTATTGAGATAATGAAATGAAAGGATAATTTTCCTAATATGGTATCACTCGCCTAAGTCCTACGACAGCCGATCCTCTCCATCTGCTTCCTGCTTCTTCCTCTTCGAATCTTCAAACCCTAGAAATCTCCCGCTTTCTTCTCTTCGATTCTTCCAAACCTAGCAATCACCATGGTTAAATCTCCTTCTTCTGGCTCTGTTTCTTGCCCTAATTCTTCTCTCTCCTCGATGACATCATCGATTACAATCCAAAATATGGGATCTATGGTGCTGATCAAGCTCACATCGACGAACTATCTCACCTGGAGTGCTATGTTCGCTCTCATCCTTTGCCGGTACAATCTTACCGGAATCATTGACAGCACGATGTCTGCTCCGCTGAAATACCTTCTTGACTCCTCGGGTAATCAAATCTCTACTCTCAATCTTTAGTATGTTACTTGGTTTGAGAATGATCAGAATATCTTGATTTTGATCAATTCTACCCTATCGGATGCCTTAATTTCGTATACTGTTGGAGTTAATTCGGCCCGTGAGCTCTGGTCCAAATTGGAATCGCGCCTTGCAACTGCATAGCAATCGCACATTCATGAACTTCTTTCTTGTCTTCGTAGCATCACGAAGGGTGATTCTACGACTGCACTCTACCTTTAACAAATTGAAGAAATCGCAGATGCTCTTGCAAATGCAGGCTCTCCAATCGAAGATTCTGAGTTGATTTCTGTAATTTTACATGGTTTGCCCTCTGAGTATGAGTCTATCATTGATGCAATCTAATTTCGCCTGGGTTCAACCACTATTGATGAACTTCATGGGCTGCTTTTGAGTAAAGAGCTTCAACTGACTGCTCGCAAGAAAACCTCACCATCTGCTCCTATTCACGATTTTCATGCTTCTGCTGGTCTTCTTCCCACACCTCTTGGTGATTTTAGTGCTCAAGCATTCTTTACTCAGAACGGATCTTCTTCACAATCCTATGGTCCTCCGAATCGTGGCAATTTCTCTCAATCTCGTAATTACACAAATCGTGGTTCATAAATCATCAAGGTTTTCAGGGCAATCAAAGATTCAATCGCGGTTCTCAGGGCAATCATCGTTACAATCGTGGTCTTCGTTCTCAGTACAACAATTCTCACAGAAAGATTTCTTGTCAAATTTGTCGCTAATTGGATCATGAAGCTGTTGAGTGTCCTCAACGCATGAATCCCAATTTTGGTAACAAGAATTCTCCAGCTGCTTATCATGCCTCTACCTCTCCTACTTGGCTTCTTGATTCTGGTGTGAGCTCGCACATGACTCATTCATCCACAAATTTGCAGAATCCTGAGCCCACACTGGACCTGAGCAAGTGTATATTGGTGATGGCAAAGGTTTGCCTATACTCAATTCTGATTGTTCTACACTTAATACTGGTTCTCATTGTTTTGATCTTAAAAATGTCTTGCATGTTCCTCATCTTAAGCAAGATTTGATTTCCGCAAATCGGTTTATTTTTTATAATTGGTGTTCTATTCATTTGTATCCTTTTCACTTCATTGTGAAGGATATTTCTTCGGAGAAAACGCTTTTTAACGGTCCTGTGAGAGCTGGTTTCTATCCATTTCATGCATCCTCTATTGCTGGTCATCAAAAGGCATTTGCAGCTTCTGCTAAAGCTTCACACCATACTTGGCATCACAGATTGGGTCACCCTGCCCTCAAAATACTTAATAAACTAACATCTCAGTCTTGTATTTCAGTTTCCAGTGCTTTAAATAAATCTATGTGCTCCAGTTGTGCTCTAGGCAAGAGTTCCAAATTGTCTTTGCTTCTGTTTCTTGTACATCCAGTAGGCCTCTGGAGCTCCTGCACACTGATGTATGGGGTCCTGCACCACTCATTTCTGTTAATGGATATCGATATTATCTAATTTTTGTTGATGACTACACCAAGTATACTTGGTTTTTTGCTCTCAAGTCTAAATCTGATGTCTTTGAAACATTTGTGTAATTCAAAGTGTTGGTGGAAACTTTACTCAGTACTAAGATTATTATCTTGCGATCTGATTCTGGTGGGGAATTTCTTAGTCTCAAGTTTATCAAGTTTCTTCAAGAACATGGCATTTCCCATCAGTTAAGCTACCCTCACACACATGAGCAAAATGGTTGTGTTGAGCGCAAACACATGCATTTGGTTGAAACTGCTCGAACTCTCTTAACAGCATCCAAGGTTCCTCATTCTTATTGGGTTGAAGCTTTTGCCACAGCTATCTATCTCATCAATCGGATGCCAACAACCACCAACTTCTCACCTTGGGAACTACTATTTCACAGATCTCCAGATTACATCTCACTAAAAAATTTTGGATATCGATGTTTCCCGTGGTTGAAACCTTATACAACTTCCAAGCTTGATCCCAAAAGCAAGGAATATGTCTTTTTGGGGTACAGTTTGAACCACAAAGGCTATAAATGCCTTGATCCTTCCACTAGCAGAGTGTATCTTTCAAGGCATGTTATTTTTTATGAAGATACATTTCCTTTTGCTAAAAAAGGATCATCCTCAGCCATCACCTTCCAACTCTAGTTCTTCTAATTTACAACCCTCCAATCTTATTCCAACAACATTGCCTTTTCCTTCTCTATCTCAGCCTTCTCCCTCTCCGTCTCCTCTCTTATCTCCAAATCCATCTTCACCCTCTCCATCCCAATCTATTCCTGTCTCATCTTCTACTGCCTTACCTGACCCTACTCTTCCCTCTCTCCTGCATCCACTTTCTGCACCCTCAATACCTCTCAATACTCATACCATGCAAACCAGATCCAAATCGGGTATTTTTAAACCCAAAACACTTATGGCAACCAAGTATCCCATCTCTTCTTATCTCTCTCCCGATTATACACCATCTACCTATCTTCAAGCCTCCAAACATCCTCATTGGCGTCGAGCAATGCAAGAAGAGTTCAATGCTCTCATTCAAACTGGCACTTGGTCTCTAGTTCTTGTTAATCCCACTCAGAACTTGGTTGGTGCGGAATCGGTGTTTAAAATCAAAAGAAAACCAGATGGTACCATTGATAGGTACAAAGCTCGGCTTGTTGCCAAAGGCTTCCATCAGCAGTAAGGCATTGATTATACTGAGACATTTAGTCCATTTGCCAAGCCTGTTACTATTCGGTTACTTCTCACTTTGGCTGCCAAGTTTGATTGGTTTCTCAATCAACTTGATGTCAGCAATGTTTTTTTGCATGGTACCTTGACATAATCTGTGTTCATGATCCAACCACCAGGATTTGAAGACCCTACCAAGCTAAATCATGTTTGTCATCTCTATAAATCTTTGTATGGGCTCAAGCAAGCCTCCAGGGCCTGGTATGACAAGCTCACCACTGCCTTGAAGTCTCTGGGTTTCTTAAGTTCCTCAAATGATCATTCTCTATTTGTCAAGAATGCTCCTGCGTTGATTTTCATTTTGGTCTATGTTGATGATATTATTGTTACTGGACCGAATGCTCAACTCTGCCAAGATATTATTTCTCAGCTCAGTTCTTTATTTCCTGTCAAAGATCTTGGTTCTCTTCATTACTTCCTTGGTATTGAAGTCAAGCGGTCATCATCTGGTATCCTTCTCTCTCAACACAAGTATATTCTCGATCTTCTCTCCAAAGCACACATGGAAGGTTCCAAACCTTGTGTCACTCCTCTTAGTACAACTAAATTGGATCATGACTCTTCTCTGCTTGATAAACTTGAGGAATATAGATCTTTGGTTGGTGGTTTGCAATACTTAACATGGACACGGCCAGATCTATCTTATGCAGTTAATTTGGTTTGTCAATTTATACACTGTCCGCGACAAGCTCACTTTCAGGCAGTCAAACGCATTCTCCGATATCTAAAGGGTACTCTGTCTCTTGGCTTATGGTTTCCAAAATGTCCTAAACCTCTTACTCTCACTGCTTTCTCTGATGCCGATTGGGCCGGTTGCAGTCTTGATCGCTGATCTACTGGGGGGTTTTGTGTCTATTTGGGTGACTCACTTATAAGTTGGAATGCCAAGAAATAGCCTACTGTGGCTCGGTCATCGACCGAAGCTGAATATCGATCCTTGGCTAACACTGCAGCTGAACTGACATGGATATGCAAGCTATTAATTGATGTTGGTCTTGATCTTCTTTCTTCCCCTCAGATTTGGTGTGACAACATTTTTGCCATTTCATTGGCTAGAAATCCAATCTTCCATGCTCGAACCAAGCATGTGGAGATTGATTATCACTACATTCGGGAAAAAGTGCTTGCTAATCAAGTTCAAGTTTTGTTTGTGTGTACTCAAGATCAGGTTGTGGATATCTGCACCAAGGCTCTGTCCAAACACATATTCCATCTTCTCAGGGACAAACTCTCCCTTCGGCTACCTCAGTTAGGTTTGAGGGGGGATAATAAGGGTAAAACTGTAAACAGTTAAGGTTGTTATGGTAGTTTTGTAATTAGTGAGTGATTAGTTGATGAAGGTGTAATTAGTTAGTTATCTAATACTAGTGAGTAACTAGTATATAAGGCATATTGTGTAACCTTATTGAGATAATGAAATGAAAGGATAATTTTCCTAATATATATCTCTATTAAAAGCAAATCCCCCGATGATTCAAGCTAATAGTGCCCGCGAAGCCTGCACCTCCTACTCCGCCATTATCACATTACTGCTAGAATCACTCATTACAGTTTTTCGGTCTCAACACATGTCACATCCCGACCCGGGCTCCACCACATCCCGGGCTCGACTCCGCCGTAGCACTATATTGTCCGCTTTGGGCCTCGACCACGCCCTCACGGTTTTGTTTCTGGGAACTCACACGAGAACTTCCCAGTGGGTCACCCATCCTGGGAATGCTCTCGCCCGAACTCGCTCATCCTGAGCATGCTCCCGCCCGAACTCGCTTAACTTCGGAGTTCCGATGGAACCCGAAGCCAGTGAGTTCCCAAAAGGCCTCGTGCTATATGGAGGTGGGCATGTACATATAAGGCATAGAGGATCCTCTCCCCTGGACGATGTGGGATCTAACAACACAAGGCATAAAAAATTCCTTCATAGAAAAATAAACGTCTTGCAAATCTCTGTGGCCGATTCACAACGCAGAGACTTCGATGGTGCCCATCTTATTTTCAATGTCGCTGCAGCGGCCTACACCACAACCTACTCGTCCATGGTATAACATTCCTCTATAGATAAATATAAGCCCTTTTCTCTCTCCCGTCCTCACTCTCACCCACTTTTATAATTAGTTTCACAACACTCATTAATTTACTACCTCAATCCAATCGAATTATATATCATTTATATACGAGAAAGGATAAGATTAGGAATGAGGATATCCGAGGTAAAGCAGGAGTAGCCGAAATTGAAGGAAAGATGAGAGAAAATCGGTTACGGTGGTTTGGACATGTGCAAAGAAGGCCTACTGACGCTCCGATTAGAAGATGCGATTATGGGACAGAGGTTCAGGGCCGAAGGGGTAGAGGAAGACCTAGGAAAACTTTGGAAGAGACTCTAAGAAAAGACTTAGAGTACTTGGATCTAACGAAGGACATGACACAGGATCGAGCACAATGGCGTTCTAAGATTCATATAGCCGATCCCACTCAGTGACTTGGATTTTCCAAGTCTCCAACCAAGAAGTTTTCCTCACTCGGGAAATTAAGGGAACACTACCCCAACCTACATGCTCCACTCAGAAAGCTTCAACATACAAGCTTCAACAAAAGAAAATTCAAAGAACTTAGCGAAGAAGGCTTTGGTGTATTTAACACAATACGTTGAAATGAAGGAAAGCTTATTTATTGATATCCCCGATAAGTTACAAATATGTACATATACATGAGTCAAAATAAACACACAAGAGGGAGCCTTCACAAAGGTTGCTTAGGAGAAGTCTCAGCAGTCGGTAGAGCCCCAGAAAGAGAAGGCACCGGAGGGGGATCATTTGGAGCCTCAGTACTGGACAGAACCCTAGAAGGAGGAGGCATCAGAGGTTGATCATTTGGAGCTTCATTACGCGGTACAGCCCCAGAAGACGAAGGCAATAAATGCCTTTGGAACAAACCCACAAATCTCTGATGATCAAGTAAAACCTGACCATCAGTTTCCTTCATCTGGTCAAGCTTCCTCTTCATGTTTGTAGCATAGTCATGTGCGAGCCGGTGCAACTGTTTATTCTCATGCTTGAGCCCTCTAATCTCCTGTTTGAGACTCATCACTTCAGCCGCCAATGATTCAACTTAGCGGGTTCGAGCAAATAGGCGTTGTGCCATATTAGACACAGAACCTGCACACTGAACACTGAGAGCCAGCGAATCCTTAACAGCTAACTCATCAGACCGTTTGGAAAGTAGTCTGTTATCTTTGGGAGTGAGAAGGTTCCTGGCCACCACCGCAGCGGTCATATCATTCTTCATCACGGAATCCCCAACGGTAAGAGGACCAGTTGGGGAGACGAAGGATGGGCGCCATATGTTGTCTGGAGAAGGCGGGGCTGCCTCTTCAACAAGGTTCAAGTCAAAACGACGGTCGGAGGGGCCAGACATTTTCAAAGGTGTTGAAGAGAGAAGAGGTCGGACAAATCAAGATCTTAGAAGTGCAAGAATGAAGCTTCTACTGGTGGAGATTCAAGTGTGCTTTGGAACTTAATGCCAGCCCCTATAAAAATCTGCACTCGACGGAGCTTCAGAAATCAAAGAGGCGCCTGCTCAGAAATCGAAGAGGCGTTTGCTTTCTCAAAAGTTGGGCTGCTTAGAGATCACGAGGGTTGATCTCAGAAATCGAAGAGCCGTTTGCTTTCTCAAAAGTTGGGCTGCTCAAAGACCACGAAGGCCGATCTCAGAAATCGAAGAGGCGCTCGCTTTCTCAAAAGCTGGGCTCCCTAGAGACCACGAGGGCCGATCTCAGAAATCGAAGAGGCACCTACTTTTCCAGCCTTGTCAGCACCTGTCACACGCACACTCAGCTTTGCGGAAATTATGGGCATTCTGTCAAAGACTTCTGGGGAAGTAGAAAACACATGAATCTTACTGTTCAATCACCCACTTCCCACACGCAACAATAGCTCATGGGTACCACAGATAACTTTGCCAAAGTTCTCTGCCAAAGTTGAGCACGTGAAGCTTGCAGCTCCCACTACATCGCTCTGACCAAGAAGGGTAAAAGAATAGCAAAGAAACAGCACTAACAAAGTTTAGACCCATAAATTTTGAAGGTCTAGCTACCATATTATTACCCACAAGGGTAAAGGAACAGTACCACTGCTGGATAATTGGAAAGTCCATGTATGTCAACCTCTGTGCTTCGTGGCAAGGTAGACTAGCAAACATGCCCAACCTTTACTCACATTCGAGAAAACACTCCCAATAAGATTGCTTGCTCCAAAATCGAAGAGGCACCGTCCTCCGAATCTAAAGAGCCAGACTCCCAACATGACTACTTTCTTAAAAATCGAAGAGAGGGTAAAGGAACAGTACCATTGCTGGATAATTGGAAAGTCCCTGTGTGTCAACCTCTGTGCTTCGTGGCAAGGTAGACTAGCAAACATGCCCAACCTTTACTCACATTCGAGAAAACACTCCCAACAAGATTGCTTGCTCCAAAATCGAAGAGGCACCGCCCTCCGAATCTCGAGAGCCACTCTCCCAACATGATTACTTTCTCAAAAATCGAAGAGACACTGCTCCCCGAATCTCGAGAGCCAGACCCCCAGCATGATTGCTTTCTCAAAAATCGGTGAGGCACCGTTCTCCGAATCAATCGAAGAGGCACTCGCTTTCTCAAAAGCTGGGCTGCTCAGAGACCACGAGGGCCGATCTCAGAAATCAAAGAGGCACCTACTTTTCTAGCCTTGTCAGCACCTGTCACACGCACACTCAGCTTTGCAGAAATTATGGGCATTCTGTCGAAGACTTCTGGTGAAGTAGAAAGCACATGAATCTTACTGTTCAATCACCCACTTCCCACACGCAACAATAACTCATGGGTACCACAGATCACTTTGCCAAAGTTCTCTGCCAAAGTTGAGCACGTGAAGCTTGCAGCTCCCACTACATCGCTCTGACCAAGAAAGGTAAAAGAATAGCAAAGAAACAGCACTAACAAAGTTTAGACACATAAATTTTGAAGGTCTAGCTACCGTATTATTACCCATAAGGGTAAAGGAACAGTACCACTGCTGGATAATTGGAAAGTCCCTGTGTGTCAACCTCTGTGCTTCGTGGCAAGGTAGACTAGCAAACATGCCCAACCTTTACTCACATTCGAGAAAACAGTCCCAACAAGATTGCTTGCTCCAAAATCGAAGAGGCACCGTCCTCCGAATCTCGAGAGCTAGACTCCCAACATGACTACTTTCTCAAAATCGAAGAGAGGGTAAAGGAACAGTACCATTGCTGGATAATTGGAAAGTCCCTATGTGTCAACCTTTGTGCTTCGTGGCAAGGTAGACTAGCAAACATGTCCAACCTTTACTCACATTCGAGACAACACTCCCAACAAGATTGCTTGCTCCAAAATCGAAGAGGCACCGCCCTCCGAATCTCGAGAGCCAGACTCCCAACATGATTACTTCCTCAAAAATCGAAGAGACACTGCTCTCCGAATCTCGAGAGTCAGACCCCCAACATGATTGCTTTCTCAAAAATCGAAGAGGCATCGTTCTCCGAATCTCGAGAGCCAGATACCACAGACCACTTTTTCAAAGTGCTCTGACAGAGTTAAAACATGTGAAACTGGCAGCTCCCACTACCGTGCTATGACCAAGCAGGGTAAAGGAATAACATTACTACTTGTTGTTAGGGAGACTCCTATATATGTCGACCTCCATCCCCAACGGACAGGCAGACCTGCAAAAATGCTCAACCCTTCATCATATCTGAGAGGGCACTCCCAACCAAGCCTTTCGAAATATTCAGCTTTCTTTCCCCCCGATAATACCTCTGCAAACAAGCTATACTAGAGCAAGAATATCTCATATCATCAGGGTTAAAAGCAAGAGTATCCCATATCATGCTTTTTCCCTGTTTTTTCTTTTGGCCTTGTTTTTACCTGCAAGACAAGGAGAAAGAGAGCAATCAGTCAGCACTTGGAATCAAGCTTCCAGCCAGGAACTGACTGCCTGGAACCCCTTACCTGATTACTTACCTGGCATTGCTCTCGAGTACTCATCTTCAACATCTTATGTTTCCAGGGAAGATTCCGCATCTGCTTGAGGAACAGATAGGGCAAGTGCGAAGGATACAAGGAAGCATGTGGAGACAAGCGTAACAGCACACGTGCCGATACATCCATTACTCTGTCAAAAGCAAAAGTATCCCATATCAGCAGGGTGGAACGTACTCTAGATTTGATGGACTTGTTTTGACCCTCAAATTCTTCAGTCGGCCTTATACTCTGGAGGAAACCAGAAAACCCTCCAGCTCAGTTCAAGAATAAGCCTGTGGAAAGTTACTTCTTCAAAAGCAAAAGTATCTCATATCATCTCTTCTCATTTTTCTTCTCTTTATCCTTCATGCTGCTGCAAGATGGGGAGAAGGTGAACAATCAGTCGGAGCTCTGATTGCTTACCTTGTCTGTCACCTCTTTCAGCAGACCCCCTAGCTCGGCGACTTGGGGGACTCCTACTACATGGTTTGTATCGCGCTTGACCAAGCCTGAAACTACAAGTAAGCTTCAAGTGAAATTGATACATTACCTTGTGCATCTCCACCAGTTAAAGATACCACCCTTGGATGGAGGAAGAGTACTTCCAGAGAAGATGCCACATCTACCTATGAGACAGATAAGGCAAGTCAAGACGACACCACACTCCGATACTTAGAAGTTTCGTGATTACGAGATCATTCTCCCACAATATTTCCTAATGTCATTTGTACTAAATCATTCACTCGTACTCACTAAAGGAGAGCTTGAACCTATGTACTTGTGTAAACCCTTCACAATTAATGAGAACTCTTCTATTCCGTGGACGTAGCCAATCTGGGTGAACCACGTACATCTTGTGTTTGCTTTCCTATCTCTATCCATTTATATACTTATCCACACTAATGACCGGAGCAATCTAGCGAAGATCACAAAAAGCGACCGTTTTCGTTACCTATGATCTATCTTGCAAGAGAACGGAGAATTAGATGGAGATCTCAACCATAGAATACGAGCTGGATGGAAAGAGTGCATCCGGCGTGTTGTGTGACCGTCGTAGGTCACTGAAGCTCAAGGGAAAATTTTATAGGACGGCAATAAGGCCAGCGATGTTGTATGGCAGAGAATGTTGGGTGGTGAAGCATCAACACGTACACAAAATGGGTGTAGCGGAGATGAGGATGCTTCGTGGGATGTGTGGGCACACGAGAAAGGATAAGATTGGGAATGAGGATATCCGAGGTACAGTAGGAGTAGCCGAAATTGTAGGAAAGATGAGAGAAAATCGGCTCTGGTGATTTGGACATGTGCAAAGAAGGCCGACTGACGCTCCGGTTCGAAGATGTGACTACGGGACAGAGGTTCAGGGCCGAAGGGGTAGAGGAAGACCTAGGAAAACTTTGGAAGAGACTCTAAGAAAAGACTTAGAGTACTTGGATCTAACGGAGGACATGACACAAAACCGAGCGCAATGGCGTTCTAGGATTCATATAGCCGACCCCACTTAGTGGGAAAAGGCTTTGTTGTTGTTGTTGTTGTTGTTGTATATAGTTCTGACATAATTTTCACGGCATACCTATTGCTTGCGCTGCAAGTTATAACAAAAATAAAAAAACACGGCATCTAAAATTTCAACACCAAGGTGCGGATCTCCATGGGTCCAAGCTCAACAACAAGAGCTGATCTATCGACAGGCCCCCCTCTAACCGGTGCAGGTTCATCTCCCCCGTCACCCTCGACTTTCCATGTCATCTTCTTCATCTCCGACTTCTCTTGGTTTGCAGACAAGCTCACTTCCTTCACCTCTTTTATCTGAAAAGTACAATCACCAACAAGCACATTATGGAAACCGCCAATAATCCCGTAAAACATATGTCGGGCGAAATAATGTACCGTAAAACCTACCGTTTTTCCTGTAAACATCTTCTTCAGTTCAACTTTGGCCAGTGTTGAATATTGAGGATCTTCGGCTGCCTGTTAGAATCAACAGCGTAAAAGAAGTGAACACAAACTAAATTAATTGCATTGTCAAATCAATTATATCACTATAGCGTGTTCTTTTGCTTATCTTTTTACCTCATATAGATGAGCTAACCGAAGGAGCACAGTACCGTCATCCAGTTCCTGCAAAACTAGAATGTTAGAGAGAGAGAGAGAGAGAGAGAGAGAGAGAATTAGCGAGCACTCGTGTCATTGTTCAGTGGTTTACGGTCACCTGAAGAGTAATCAAAGCAACATTGAGAGGCAAGCTGTAATTAGAATCCATGGTAGATGATTTTGTCAAATGTGATGCAGCCCAATCCTCCATTTTCTGAAATATTAAAATCATATATTATAAGGTCAACAGCAATGAAGCTTTACACTCTTCTGTAATTATGGTGAAGTCATACCTCGTGGGCGAATGCTAGAAGAAGAGGAGAGTAAACTTCCTGGCCAGTTGTGCGGCGCCAGGGGGCACCCGACCCTGCCTGGTTTACGCTCATATAATAGTTCCCTCGAACCTGCAAAAAATATATAATATGCAAGAAATAAGCGTTTTTACTCTCATTGCATGGAAATAGAAACTACTATTGCTGTATAGCATGATACCGTTAGTCCTTCGCATGTATTTTCTTCGATGCACACTGTTTCATCAAGTGCTTCACCCACTCCTCTCGAATCATCCTCAAGTATACGCCTTGTGTTTCAAGCACGGAAGATTTAGGTCCACATATCCATATCCAGAATAAAACAATTATTTGACCTAGATGCCGGAAATTTGTCTGTTGGAACCAAACCTGTGAAGCATCAGCTCTATTTGTCCATTTTCAATGCTTGATCCTCCAGTGGCACGATCTACCAAGACTGAGAACTCGGATTTGTTATCCGAAGTAAACATTCCAAGATTTAGCTGAAAAAAAAAAAGAAAAAAGAAAAAAAGATAGCTACCGTTAACATAATTACTATTAACTGAGCACAACATTTATTAAATCAAATTAGCTAGTTGTGGTGTATGTGCGTATATCATGGAAGAAAATTGAAGAAATTACTGGATAATAGTTTCCTGCCACAGGTTGATTAACCACAAGGGGCCAGTCTGGTCTATAATCTCGTACCTGCAAACCCATGACTCAAGTGTTACTTCACTTTTCCAAATTTAAGAATTCACGAGACAATGATAAACCAGCAAACTTCATCTGTTAAAATTTTCGGTGGAGAATACTAATTTGTATGAGAAACTCGTAATGGAGTTACCCGTTTAATGAAATCCCTTCCGTTAGAATCGGTGTAGAACTCCTTGTTTGTGTCCATGTTTGCTGTCATTCTTGTGATCACCTCCTTTCCAACACCATCGTCTGTGGGAATAGGACCGACCTTCAAAACAAAAATATGTCAGAACTACATGATTTGAGTCTGGCAAGATAGTACTTTACTGCTTTGCCTAAGGAAAGGATTCATCAGCCCAGATGAATACGGTGGACATTCAAAGTAAAGGCAATTATGTTTCCATTGTCCAAATAAAATGGAAGGTGCATGACTCACCGTATATTCAACTTCGGCATGCTCTTTGTCTCTGTAAAGTCTAGTAACCTAATAACAAATGAAATCTCTCGTTCAGAAAAATACGGTTGGTAACAACATAAGACAATGTCAACTTCAATTTCACTTCTGTATTATCTTTTATTAGGGTCCAAAATGATGTGTATAGCTCGCTAATGACGTAAACCCTCATATGAACAAATTCAGTGAACTATTTAAGCATTTCCGATACAAAAGACGTTTCAACCAGAGAAGGCAATTTGACAAAGTGCCAATAACCTGATAGATCCATGGACTGAACTGTTGGTGAATCTCATCAACTATCGGTCCACGAAAGACCTTCAAAGGAACCTGTAGAATAAAATAAAAACTTTCAGAATTTGTAGTGAAGAACCAGATATTATCTCTCAATCCTTATTTTATAAAGTGAAATTCCATGTAATTCAAAGCATGGAAAGTGCGTGATAATACGCAAAATAAGGCTTACTGATCTTGAGACGACAGTTGGAGGGGCACCATTAGGCCGGAATATGTATGCACCAGAAGCTTGCTGGATAGATCACATAAACTGCATGTTAGTTCAGCAGGCACTTCATCGACCTGAATTACGCGCTAAAGTAAATCAAAGTCCTAGCAGAAATATTTGACACCTGGGAATCGGCATCTCCTGTGCTTGAACCATACCAGAGGTAGCTCTGCTGTATCGGGACATCAACCTGGTGAACATGATTGTTAATTAAAATTGCTTTAAACTTCCACCAGTCTAAATAAATAGCGTAAACCGGCTCTTCGTTTGAGGGCTGTAAATCTAAACCTATGTCACTTGCACATGTGAAATAACTTACTCCTGTTTTAGAATTATACATCCGATTGAGTTGTCCCGAAGCTAAAGAAAACGACATTTTCAGATCTCCAGGTCCGATTTCAATTGTCTCATTCTGTGGACTGTCCATCGCAGAGAGAAATCCATTTCCGCTTTTCACTATAGAAGTAAGGGCAAAGAAATGCAGATAGTACATAATTTATTCTAGTATACTATGAGCATATGAGCTTCATAAAATAACACTTGAGAATTCTCAAGGGGAAAGATGCTTACATCTACGTTTGGTAGCTGTTCTTGAAACGAAGTATGTATTCCAACCAAGTGGCGGCACGGAGACTTGAAAGATTAGCCAGTACTTTGGAACTTGGTCTGGTGGCTGTCCCAAGTAGGCTTTTACATAGAAGTTTCTTAAATTCGCTGTTACATTGTCCAAACTTACATACTGTACCACAAGAATATTTCCCGAAGAATCTTGAACAGAAAGAGTGGCATCGTTAACCTGGTTGAACAGAAAAAGTGAGCAAACCTACACTATGACAGCATAAACTAAATGCGAAGAACATATGCTCACAGGAATCCGAACAGTCTCAGTCCGATTCCATCCGAGAGGATTATATGCCACAACGACCTGAAATTTAAGAGAACGAACGATAAACAAAAGGTTTCATCCGCGAAATGTCCACAAGTAAATTACAAGAAAAAGGAGATAAATTACCAAGCTCTTCCCTTGTGGAATATCTTCCTCTGTTGGAGGGCAGTAGCTGATATTGAGTAATTGACACTGTTTAACAATACAAAATTAGCAAATTATAAGTATATCCAGAGAATTAGCATCAATGATCCAAACGCAACGAATGACAATGAATTGAAGTATCACCTGGCTAAAAGTCGGTGTTGAGTTAGTACATTGATCTCCTGTTTTATTTGTAGTTAGACACAAAAGATCGGAATTGACAACAGCTTCTGCCTATAAAATGTCATATGCTACATAAGATATCTAAGGCATATTTTAGCACAGACGATGAATAACAGTGTCGGAGACAAATGCAAAAACTCAGAGGACCAAAATGTGTAGAGATTCTAGCTGGAGACCTCAGAAGCTCCGATGAAAAGGCGCTTTGCGTAGTCATTTGTAGTATGTTGTTTGGCAGTGCCAGTGACTGCATCATGGTGCTGTGCGATTCCTAAAGCATCTGCAAGGCCATCGGTATTGGAACCATTTGCTTTCCTTCCAGCCAGAAATTCTAGTTCTCGTGCCGCCTATTTTGCAAAAATAGAAGTTCACACCAAAGTACCACTTGGATTGCACTTAAAACTGACAGAATGCATCAGATGCTATAGATGATTACTATAAGGACTAATTTGATTTTATACCAAATAATATCCGCTTAGCAAGCGGATATATCCCTTCAAACCCGGGCGACTAGTGAAAAATCCAGTCCAATAAGCATCTACCGCATCTGCATACCTGTTGGCAATCATTGGTATGCAATAGATTAAGTCAGTAAGTCCTGTCCTGTAAATACAAGAGGAAAATGAGAGAATAATACTCACGGAAAATAATCCTCAGTTTTCAGTGGCCATGACTGGTTTGCTGCATTTTTAGCATCGGTATAGATAGATGGTGTAGAATACAAGGCATTAACTCGACCGTCCTGAAAACAAAAATAAGCTCAATGATGCAACTTCGAACTTGAAATTCGCATAGTAGTATGAGGTTTGTGATTAAACTCCACCTTATTAACATAGTGAATTAACTTGTCCATTTGTTTGAACCATGATTCTGCATATTGGTACTGGAAATCATCTCCCATCGTCCACATAATGTGATTCGTCCTTGTCACATTTGCCTGCACACAAAGATCATTCAATCATTTATCATATACATGCTTCAACTTTAACCATTAGATAAAACAAAAGTTTATAAGAAAATTTAAAGGAGCATTTAGGAACATTAGAACTTCATTATATACTCAAGGGATAAGGTGATTACTTGGGTGAGTGAAGCGCTGATGAAATCGCTGACACGCTGTTCAACATTGTAGTCGAACAGAAGAGGATTATCCTGCAGTTTTATCATTCAACAGATTAGTTGATACCTCATTACATCCACCCTGAAAGAACATCGAGTACTTGATGGGAAAAGTTACTCTGTTGAAACTAGAACCTGGACAGGTTCGAAGTTGTCAAATACTTCGAAATGGAAACCGGGAGGTGGACTATAGTGAACCGGAAAAGCATTGGCAAAAATCTGCAAAAGGCCAGGGTAGTTGTATGTAAGCATTAGATTACATTTTTGAATTAAGGGAAAGTTAAAGTTTTGTAATTAAAATGGTAACGGTGCAGCAGTTGTAGTTCTAAACCTGAGATGAAGAACTAAAAGTTTTGGATCCACGCCATATAACCTCTAGAGACTTATCCACCTTGCGCTTCGCTCTGTCCTGATAATCGATCCTTGCAAAATGCACAGAATCAAACCCGAGCTGCAAGAACATTGTAAGAATCAACTCCATCAGAATTATACGATACCAAATAAAGTTAAGATTCAAGCATGTGACTAAACCAACATAGAAAAATAATCAAGCATTGAGGACTGAAATAACAAAATGACCTCAGCGGTGAGTAAGTAAGCTTGCACGGCAGAGTGTCCAAAGGGATCAATTTGCCATCCAGCACGAGGTGTCTTGTTGAACTGCGCCTTTATTGCACGGTGACCTAGCGTCGTTTGATCAATCATGTCTATGTAATGGGTTGTTGCTTCATCATGCATACACCAACCACCATTGCTATATATGCAATAGATTTTCTTAAAACAGATTAAAAGATGCAAACCAAACACATTTCCTTACGCAAATCAAAGATTCAAGTCGATAGAAGCATACACAAACTCTAACTGCCCAGCATCTACTAGTTTTCGCACGAGAGCTTGAATTTCCGGACTTTGTGTTAACCACCATCTTTGGAAGAATGCCTAAAATTCATGCTAAACAGATCAGAAAACAAAAAGAACTAAAAATTGAAAAACTTTATCATGTTGTGGAGCTTAATTACTGGCTTTACCATCTCAGCAAACACAAACTTCCTGTTCGGATCACGAACCAACGATTCAACAACAGAATCCAACGTATTCTCAACACAAGCACCCTAATCAAAATGAGCAAATTCATTAACTTGTTAATGATTAAAGTAATTAGCACATTAAGACAATCAAAAGTACTTTTGGCAAAAACCTTATATGGTGTTTTTGCATCATAAAAACTACTTTTTAGTGATCAAAAGTATTTCTAGCAAAAACGCTTATTAGGTGCATAAAACTTATCATACGAACTCATATATTATATACAAACTTGGTTGTTTATTATTGTATGACCTGAATGCTGTTGTTTGATCCAACATAGTACTGATCAACCGTCTTCAACCACCCGACATCATCGTGCGAATGCGCCACCAAATGAACATTCAGTTTCCCCTCCACCACGCCACTCCCCGTCTCATACTTCACAAAACCGCCGCCAACAGCCTCCCTACATAAACAACCCACAACCAAAACAACCACAAGCCGAAAACCCAACTCCAAAGTTTCCGCCTTTCCCATTTTCGAAGTGCGAAAATGGGTTTTCGCTCTGCCGGGTTATATCCAAAACAGTCTCCGTGAGTCTGTGACCTGTTGCCACGGTTGTTAACCTTGTGATTGGGAATTTCGGGTAGGACAGGACAAAAGAGGCCTCGGTTTCTCCATTGAAACAAAATGGCCGGCCTAAATATATAGAGGGTGAGACGGGACTGGATAGTGAGGGGGACAGTCTGTACGAGGGCGTGTAGAGGGGATGGGGCTCCATTTGTCCGAGTTTGACAAAGCTTGTGGCCTTTTGAGATTTGACAGAGGATTCAAACGATTGAGTTGTGGGGGGGGGGGTTGAATTGTAAACGGATGGGTTAAATTACCGCCACTTTTTTGGCCGTTGGATGTGGATTTATGTTTTTTATTTTATGTCAAACAATAAATTTTGTTAGATTAGCCACCAACAGAATTCGAACACATGCCGCCACGCAAGGACCCAACTCTTTTCCACCACTGTGGTAAAAAGCCACTTTCATATAATCGCAAACTACAGTAATATTTGTCACACAAATTGAAACTGACACATTCACACTCTGTAATAAAGTTTTAATATTAATGGTTTGTTATATTAACAGCTCACATATTGTTGAATACACCCAATATACTAAATACACCCCACATTTACTTTTTCAATCAAAATTTATCTTTATACACCCCATATACTTTCCTATATTACCCTCACACCCCAAACTTTCTACATACATCCATCATTCTTCACATGCATTCAACATTCTCTCATTGTTCATTCTCACCACACCTCCAAATTTCAAGACTCTCGCTAAACATGTAAATGCTAATTATGAGGTCAACTACATGACATTCGATTGCTGGTTTATTTTACTGGTAGAGCACAAATCCCAAATTTGTATCCTTATCTGTTACTCCTCTAGAGTCAATCTCACAAAATTTTGACCCAAAAATACAAAATGATAGGACATGGGTGAATTTTTTTTTTTCAAAATTATAATGGGTTCAATTCTTTTTACGGTACAAAACTTAAAAAGAAAGTAGTGCCAACTGCCAATATTACTACTTAGAGAAAAATTTGTTTATATTATAATGGATTTATTCAATTTTTGTAACATCCCACATCGACCAACGGATAGGGGGTGATGTGCTTTATATGTACATGCCCACCTTCATATAGCACGAGACATTTTGGGAGCTCACTGACTTCAAATTCCATAGGAACTTCGAAGTTAAGCGAGATCGCGTGAGACCAATCCCAGGATGGGTGGCCCACTAGGAAGTTCTCGTGTGAATTCCTAGAAACAAAACCGTGAGGGCGTGGTCGGGGCCCAAAGCGGACAATATCGTGCTATGGCGGAGTTGCGATTGGGATGTGACAGAATGGTATCAGAGCCACTCTGTTGTGTGGTGCGAGTGACAGAATGATATCAGAGCCACTCTGCTGTGTGGTGCGAGTGTGTCGATGAGGACGTCGGGTCCCTAAGAGGGGTGGATTGTAACATCCCGCATCGACCAACGGAGAATGGGTGATGTGCCTTATATGTACATGCCCACCTCCATATAGTACGAGGCTTTTTGGGAGCTCACTGACTTCGGATTCCATAGGAACTCCGAAGTTAAGCGAGATCGAGCGAGAGCAATCCCATGATGGGTGACTCACTGGGAAGTTCTCATGTGAGTTCTCAGAAACAAAACCGTGAAGGCGTGGTTGGGGCCCAAAGCGGACAATATCGTGCTACGGCAGAGATGGGGCCCGGGTCGGGATGTGACAATTTTTCTTTTAAGATATTGAGAATTTGTTTTGGAGTAGTTATAGATTTTGATAACAAAAAAATGTTGTAGTTCTTACAAAATTCATAATGTAGTACGTTTGGTTATGAATTCGTAACATTTTTTTATTTTTAGGATTTAGGTTTCTATCAATTTGGGGGTTTTTGTCAATTAGGGGTTTTAGGATTTTAGGGTTCGGGTTTAGACAATTTAGAGTTAGGGTTCATATCAATCAATAATTTGTGTATTCAAATTCTGTTAAATTTTTTGGGGCTAAATACTCATTTCATGTTAAGATACATGAGTTACTTAATAATACATATTTATGTAGGGTGTATTCAACATTATGTGGGGTACTAATAAAAAAACCCTAATATTAAATATGGCGCCCCAAAAAGTGTGTTATATTTGTACATTTAAATGATATTTCTCAATTGCAAACTATGTGTATGATCAAAATTTAAGGGGTGTGCTATCTACACACCCTTTTTACTTTCCACACACTCCTCTCAATTTCGACCGTTAGATCGAATAGATTAAAGAAGATTAAAGAACATAAATTAACAAATGGTGTGTGAGAAGTAAAAAGAGGTAAATTTAAACTTGACAAAATCACATACCACGTGATATAATACGAACATGCAATGCACGTAAACACAATTATAAATTGTAGATATGAATATGCAATCGTGCTTACGCACATTAATCGCATTTATACATGCACCTTTCTCTCTCCTTCCATGTCGCATCCTTCTCAATCCCACTTATCCAATACTGTGGTTTATCTATTCCAATCCAATCCTCCGTGTCAAGTGAGATATTTGCCTACACGTAATGTTTCATCGAGTCATTCACTATGTTTGTTCATCTTTAACTTGCATATCGGAATACTATGCTTGCTGTCTCCTTTTCCTTCATATATGGAGAACCGTTCAACTCTCGAACCCGAAGTTAGAAAATGAGTCGTGGGAGCATCATCAGTTGACATGATCAGGTGATAAAGACAGTGAATATGAAACTGTTGCATCTAAGTTTTCTTCTTTTCAAACTTACTCGTGATTGTGTGTAAAAATTACTTTTATCTCTTTTTTGGTTAGTTTTTTTCTAATGATCATACAACTCTATCATATTCATGACCTTATTATTGCAAAAAAAAAAAAAAAAAAAAAAACGCATGGCCTTTTTAGGCCCTTGATTAATGTTGGAACCAACCTTTGTGTCAATTTTTATTAGGAAAGATTTGGTTTCATCTTACTCATTACAGCTGGAGCAGATTCTTATGACAAAAATATTGTTTGTACAAGCAAAACTCACACAATCACTTACATATGGTTCTAGATTCTCTCATTTTCCTCCCCTCGTATTTGAACGCTCAAGATTAAGCCACATCATCATCTTGTTTTACCTTCTCTAAAAAGAGAAGAAGAGGAGGAAACAAAGGGAACAAACGAGGAAGGTGAAAATGGAGGGAAGAGAATCCAACTCCCTTAAATCCATTCGATTCTATTCAAGGTATAAGTCCTATCATTGTATGTGGGGTACGTGTATTAAAGTTTTTTTTACTCTTAGCAAGCATGTCAATCTCCGTAGTACGAGAGTAAATCTATACGAAACTGAGAAATTTGTTTCCTTTTTTCATTTGTTTCCTTTTTTTTATTTTTCGTACGAGAGTAAATCAAAACGAAACTGAGAAAATTGTTTCCTTTTTTCCTTTTTTTTTTTTAATCCACTCTTCCCGGGTCTAGAGAGGTTATGGGGAGTTTCACGTTGCCCATGGCCACAGTCAAACAGACTTACCAGCTCGGAGCATCGAATCCAAGACCTCTCACTTTTTTTTGTTTATTGGGGAGCCACAGTCCGTGCCTTTACCATTAGACCACTTAATGTGGTTAGAAAATTATTAACCCAAAAAACATCAAATGTGACAGATAATTAACAGGAGGGATCATCGATTAAAAATATAATAACATGCTTGTTTAATACCATTACCAATGTTTCAATTTTTTAATCCCTTTGAAATTTGGAGCGATGCTTGAATCCAACGTGACATATAATAGCATACATGTATGCCAAAATAGACATCATCCGAATATTTATACGACTATTAATCCTCGTTACCATTCGATTTTGATATCCCAACAATCAAGACGAAGACCAAATCACCAATACATACATACTGCCGAACCGAGACCATATTAAAAATTGTGTTTTGTTTGAATGTGTTTGTCGTGTAGATTTATTACTGGAAGGACTGCTTATGCACATGAGTAACTATCAACCGTTGATGTATATGAGACCTATAATCCAATGACGAGTTACACAGCATATTTCTTGTTGCTAGTTGTCGAACATCGTCATTACTGGAGACAGATGTTTTATCTGCTAGACTTATTGGGAAGTTGAGAAGGATGTCACTTAGTAGTTACCGAAGTAATCACCATTAACAACAAAGAACACCAAGTAAAAACATCGTCGTTGGGAACAAGTTAAATATTAATTCAATGCAGAGATGCATATCAATGTTGCACGTCTTTTGCTCGAACGCCATCAGTTTATCTGAAGCCATATGAAGCGAATGTGATAAAGATCAATGTACTGGTGTAGAAACGGAGCTTTCTGACCAGGCGAACAAACAATGATCCAAATTTCAATCTACAAGCTTAAAGGTCAGAACCTGAGTAGAGAGACGATCACTAAAGGTTGGCGAGATTTGCTGCCAAGCAGAAGCATTTCAGCACAAGTTGGCAACGGACATGAACTGGGTGATTTCAGCCAAAGTTACGCTGAGGTCAACCCGTTGAGGCATTCCAAGTTTTCCTATCATATCTCGAACTAACCAGCAACCAAACAAAGAATAACAGGAACATATAACAACAAAGAATCAGAAGTTAGAAATCTCCGCTGATCAGATTGACCGCATCGGCCTGAGCTTGAAACCTCGACGGAGCGTAATCGCTGTTCCGCATCCACTCCGAATTATCAATGCAGATCATTGTCGCCTGTCCAGCAACGCAAACCGACCAATTAAACAAACAAAATTTCCCTAAATTTAAACCCCTAATTTCCAAGAAAGACGATGAATTTGGGGGAATTTGAACTTGCACAATCATTTTTACTTACTTCCGTAGTTTTCTTTACATGCAAGAAAGAGTGATTTGTATATGTATCATATATTGTTGGAAATTATATATTATAATATGAAATATTGTAATATATAATTTTAATAATTGAATGAAAAATAGTGTTAACCAACATCTTAGAATGGTTATGTTGTTTAAGTGATATTCCCTTTATAAGTGATGTATACTTATAGTGAAAAGTTACATCTCTTTAATAAGTAGAAGTTTGATTCTATATAAACCCATGAAACCATTGGTATTAGATATAGAAAATTAGAGTTAATTTTTACTCTTGAGAAATAGGGTTTCCCCACTTTGTTTCTCAAATGATTTGTGTGTCAAATTCCGAGTCGTGTCTTAAGAGTACGGAATATATAAAGTTCGCCAGAGTCGGAAGATTGAAGTGCTTTGACTTCGGATTATAGATTGTTGAATCTTGGGAGATAGACGCCTATCGAACTACAAGCACAAGAGTAGGGGCGAAATTCTATCTTTAGGACATTGCATTTATGCAAGCCTCAATCTCCAAGTTTGTCAGTTTTTCTAACTTTATCTCTAATTGTTTATATTAATCTCATATATAATTGATGTTGTGAATTTCTTTATGATTATTATCATTGGAGTTATATTGTTATTTCTCATATTTTCTATTATTGCTCCAACATATATCACTAGGTTGATGTACCAATTCAGTAGAGCTACTTCTGGTATAATGCAAGTGGAGGTGGTTTGTTGTTCCCGAGTGTCAAATATATGTCCTAGGGTTGCGATTTACTTAATTACAGAACTCAAGCCGGTCGTTGGAATACCTTGTTATGGTTTGTGATCAGTTTTGATATTAAATAAATGTTGGGGTTAATATGTTAACTTTTGGGGCAAAATTGTAATAGAACTTATAAGTTGTTAGATTGTTTTGCATTTCGCCATCTGGCATTCGCAAAGCATATATGCTTTTGTAATTCAGTTGCAATGTGTGGTTGAAAATCAATACAGAAATTGAGAACTGTGCTTCATCTCATCTTCTCCAATTCCCTTTTCCCATTGTTGCTAGCTGCAAGGTTTGGTTGAGCAAGTCTAGAGGTTTGATTTCTAACATTGGTATCACCCTTCGATCCTGGTTCCTCCGTGTATGCCCCGTAAACCCGCTGCTACCCGCTCTACTACCATGGACGCTCGCCTCTCTTCTCTGGAAGCTTCTTTTGCAGATCTTCAATCTATCATCGCCGATGTGGTGAAGACCTCTGTGCACTCCGGTTTGGAGTCCGATCTCCCTTCTCATCTCGATCGTCGCCTTCCGGTGTACTTTGAGCAGTTTTGCCGTGAGTTTTCTTTTCAGAGCGTCAGCGACACTTCTATGCCTCAACCCGTTCCGCCTCTACCACTTCCTCCTAATTTGGATCTACATCCACCTCCTCGGCACCTCAATTGGGCGGGTGGGGGGCATCCTTATCGAACTTAGTGGACATAGCGGGTGGATTTTCCCCGTTTTTTCAACGGTGATGACCCACTCGCCTGGATTTACACAACGGAGCAGTTTTTCACATTCTACAACATTCCAGAGAACCAACGCGTGCTCACTGCATCCTTTCATCTGGAAGGGGAAGCATTGCAGTGGTTTCAATGGATAAATTGTCTCACATCTACTCCGGACTGGTTAGCTTTCACTAAGGTTTTTTGTAGAGAATTTGGCCCAAATGAGTTCGAGGATAGTGCTGAGGCATTATTCAAATTGAGGCAAACAGGTACCCTGTGCGATTACGTTGTGGAATTTCGTAGATTAGCCAATCGTACCACTGGAATTGGGCCTATTCTCCTTAAGAGCTTTTTTTTGGGGGATTAAAACGTGAATTGAAGTTTGATGTTAAGCTTTTGAAACCGACAACTGTACATGAGGCTATTGTTATTGCTGGGCAATTAGACTCTAAACTTACCGAGCTCAAAGCAACTACACCTCGAACTTCTATCCCTGTTAAACCTCAACCACTACTTCTTCCTCCTTCTGCCCCTGCGGGTCCTCAGAGCTGGTCATGTGCCTGTTAAGAAATTAACTCATGCCGAGATTCAACTGAAGAGAGACAAAGGAGAATGCTGGTTTTGTCCTGATAAATGGGTTCCGGGGCATAAATATGGCCTAAAACAATTACTCATGTTGGATTTTGTTAATTCTGATGCTCATTGTGAATTCACTGATGTTGATGATGCTCCTCCTGAGTTATTGGCAATGTCTTTAAGTGAGTGTGCTTTTTATGGAACCACTGCTAAACAGTCTTTTCAAACTATGAAGGTTAATGATGTGGTTCTTGGACAATCTGTCAAGATTTTATTGGACTCCGGGAGTACTCATAATTTCATTGATTCTCTGTTGCTTAAGAAATGGATTCGCCAAGCACAAAGTACTCAAGCCTTTGAGGTTATGATCGCTGATGGAGGAACTGTCCGGAGCTCGGGTTGTTGTAGGGACACTGCCCTTTGTTTGGGAGGGTACAATTGTGTAGTTGACTTATACTCTCTTCCTTTAGGTGGTTGTGACGTGGTGCTTGGGGTCCAGTGGTTGTCTTCTGTAAGTCCTGTTCTTTAGGACTTCCAACTATTGACCATGGAATTTTCTGCCAATGCTCAGCACTACAAATTGACTCACAGCCCACCTATTGCCTCACTTATTCAGGAAGTTTCATTGCAACACTTGGATAAAGAGTTTTCTAACTCTCATTTGGGTCTCTTCCTCTATTCTATGGAGGGTCAGTTATTGCACCATTCTGCATTATCTCCTCAATAATCACACGAACTAAATGAGTTACTTGGGGCTTTCGAAGACATCTTTGTATTACCTTCTAAGCTTCCACCTTCTCGAGGTCATGACCACCACATTCCTTTGGTTCCAGGCGCCAAACCTCCAAATTTGCGGCCATATCATTATGGTCCTATACAGAAGACTGAAATTGAAAGAACTGTGCAAGAATTACTCGACTCGGGGTTTATTCGTCCCAGCCACTATCCTTTTTCCTTCCATGTCCTCTTGGTTAAGAAGAAAGAGGGCACTTGGCGTATGTGTATTGATTATTGGGAGCTAAATGCACTGACTATGAAGGACAAGTATCTAATACCACTTATTGATGATTTACTTGATGAGCTTTTTGGTGCAGTCTACTTCTCTAAACTTGATCATCGATCCCGGTATCATCAAATACTAATGAGTCATGAAGATGTTGAGAAAACTGCATTTCGTACCCATGAGGGCCACTATGAGTTTTTAGTAGTGCCTTTTGGGCTTACTAATGCTCCGGCCACATTTCAAAACCTCATGAACGATTTATTCAAACCTTTTATGCGAAAATTTGTTCTCATCTTTTTTTATGACATTTTGGTCTATAATAAGACATGGATAGATCATTTGCACCATTTGCAATTGTGTTTCAGGTTTTACAACAGAATCAATTATTTCTCAAATACTCTAAGTGTTGTTTTGGGCAGAATTGTGTGGAGTATTTAGGCCATGTAGTCTCTCCAGATGAGGTGCAAGCTGATCCATCTAAGTTACAGGCTATAAAAGATTGGCATCCTCCAAAGACAGTGAAAGGGTTAAGGGGTTTCCTTGGGCTTACTGGCTATTACAGGAAGTTCATCCCTGGCTATGGAAAAATATGTCAGCCACTGTACAATTTAACCAAGAGGGACGGGTTTACTTGGGATGCCACTGCCCAGGATGCATTTAACCATCTTAAGTCCCTTATGATGTCTCCGCAGGTATTAGCTCTTCCAGATTTTACACAGCCCTTTGAGATAGAATGTGATGCCTTAGGGAATGGCATTGGGGCAGTCCTACAGCAAGGCAAACGACCCATAGCTTATACAAGCAAAGCATTAGGCCCAAAGAACCAAGCCTTCTCTGCCTATGAGCAAGAACTTATTGCCATAGTTCATGCCGTGAAGAAATGGCAAAATTACTTACAGGGGCGACACTTCATCATAAGGACTGACCACAACAGTCTTAAGTATTTTCTCAGTCAACGAGCCAATACTTCCTTCCAACAGAAGTGGGTTTCTAAGCTCCTTAGGTTTGATTATGAGATACAGTACAAGAAGGGCAATGATAATGTGGTGGCTGATGCCCTCTTGAGAATTTCTGAAACACTACAATTTGATATTGGTGACCCTCCAGTTTCTGCCATTGAGATGAGTTGTGCTGCCATTTCCTACCCCTACTTTGGGTGGTTAGACGAGTTCCAGCGAGATATTGAGAAGGATGAATGGGTAATTGCCAAGACCAGGGAAGTGCTTTTCCCCGCCCACGGTACACTAGGGGCTTCAGTTGCATCCAAATATACTCTGGACAATGGGTTTCTGTGCTACAAGCATCGAATTGTACTTAGTTCGATTTCTTCATGGCGACAGAAGATTATTGAGGAGTATCATTCTACTCCTGCAGTTGGACATCAGGGCATTTTAAAGACTTATCACCGGATCAAAAAACTGTATTATTGGCAGGGTATGAAGAAGGATATCCAAGCTTTTGTGTCTCAATGTGGAACAAAACAAATTTGAAACAGTGTCTCCTCCTGGACTCTTACAACCCCTACCTATTCCGAGTAAGGTGTGAACTGCTATAAGCATGGACTTTATCGTAGGCTTGCCTCTTTGTAAAACCAAGTCTGTCATAATGGTGGTAGTCGACCGGCTGTCCAAATATAGCCATTTCATGGCTTTAGCTCATCCCTACAGTGCTGCCACAGTGGCCCAAGTCTTCATTGATAATGTGTTTAAGTTCCATGGCATGCCAAGCTCTATAGTGAGTGATCGTGATCCCATCTTTTTAAGCAATTTTTGGAAGGAATTTTTTAAATTGCAAGGGTTTAAGTTGTCAATGAGTTCGGGGTACCATCCACAAAGTGATGGTCAATCAGAGGTGTTGAATAGATGTTTGGAGACTTACTTACGATGTTTTGTTGGAGGCCAACCGAAGAAATGGGTGCAATGGTTATCTTGGGTTGAATGGTGTTTCAACACCTCTTATCACACTTCTTCTGGCTTTACCCCTTTTGAAGTGGTCTATGGTTACCCTCCTCCACATATCTGTCCTTATGAAGAAGGGTCTACACGGGTGGAATCAGTGGAGCAACTCTTACAACAGAGGGATAGGATCCTGGATGTACTCAAGCATAACCTTGACTTGGCTCAAAACCGGATGAAAGTTCAAGCTGACAAGAGAATGAGTGAAAGGGTGTTTGAAGTTGGTGACTTGGTTTACCTGCGACTAGTACCATATCAGCTTCAGTCCTTAGCACCACACTAGTATCATAAACTTCAAATTGAAACTCCCTGAGGGTACCAAAATACATCCAGTGTTTCATGTGAGCAATCTTAAAAAGAAATTGGGTACTGATGTGGTTGCTGGTGCCACTCTTCCACAAGTTACTGTTGATGGCTTGTTCCAAGCTATTCCTAAGGCTGTTCTAGCTCGCAGGATGTATCGGAAAGGCACTGTTGCAGGAGTCCAATTGCTGATTCAATGGGTTGATCGCAATGACAGTGAAGCCACCTGGGAGGATTATGACACCTTTACAATGAAGTTTCCAGATTTCCAAGTTTGAACCTTGTGGACAAGGTTTTGTCGAAGGGGGGAGTATTGTTATGGTTTGTGATCAGTTTTGATATTAAATAAATGTTGGGGTTAATATGTTAACTTTTGGGGCAAAATTTTAATAGAACTTATAAGTTGTTAGATTGTTTTGCATTTCACCATCTGGCATTCGCAAAGCATATATGCTTTTGTAATTCAGTTGCAATGCGTGGTTGAAAATCAATACAGAAATTGAGAATTGTGCTTCATCTCATCTTCTCCAATTCCCTTTTCCCATTGTTGCTAGCTGCAAGGTTTGGTTGAGCAGGTCTGGAGGTTTGATTTCTAACATACCTTGTGTCATTTGTACTAACTTAAAGTTGTATGATCTATTGAGCAGAATCCGATGCATACATATTCCGGCCTAGCGACTCCCTTCCAAATGCTGTGTCAAAATCTGTATGCCATCTTTCCATGTCACCATGTATTTGCGAAGCCTCATTATATTCGTTACATGTGTTTTATCTTTGTACGTTTTAGCTTGATATACATTGTTAGCCATTCTACAGGTACAATTGAAGGTTGTTCGTGGACCTCTGTTAGATGAGATTCACCAAAAGTTCACCTCATGGATCTATCAGGTCACCAGACTATACAAAGATAAAGAGTACGCTGAATTTGAATACACTGTGAGCGATATATACTAACAGTTTTATTCTCATGAAAAACAGACATTACGCTTTATTCTGAAATCAACCGTGTTTGACGTTCTGATATACTTTTATTTTTAAAATCGGTCCAATTCCAGTAGAAGATGGTGTGGGAAAAGACGTCATCATGCGAATGACAACGAATATATATGACCACAAACAAAGTGTTTTACACTGATTCAAACGGGAGGGATTTCATAAAACGGGTAATTCTTGATGAAGAGATGCAAATTTGTCTCGAGTGTTTTTAATTCATAAGGGTTATATAAATGCTGACTCGAATCATGGTTTCACAGGTTCGAGACTATAGATAAGACTGGTCCCTTTTGGTTAATGAACCTGTAGCCGGAAACTACTATCCATTAAGTTTCTCAGCACTAGTTCACATGAAAAATGGTTTGAACTGTTTAAGGTTCTTATTGACGCCGGTATGATGTTGTTTTTCAGCTAAATCTTGGGATGTTTACATCGGATAACAAACCTGAATTCTATCTTGGTTGATCGCGCCATTGGAGGATCCAGCATTAAAGATGGAGAAGTAGAGCTGATGCTTCACAGGTTTGTTTTAGACATACTATCATAATCTTGATGTGTCCACATGTTAACCTGATTTTCGTTGTTCAAACGCAAGGCGTCTAATGTACGACGACTCTAAAGGAATGAATGAAGCCTTGACGAAATTGTCTGCATCGATGAAATTAACAATCTTACACCAAAACCGGTTCATTATGCTTCTGATCACGTTATCTTTATCTTGATTTATATTTTTCATTTCAGATTCGAGGAAATTATTATGTGAGCATCAACCGAGTAGGGGATGGAGCTCTCTGGCGCAGGACAACTGGACAAGAAGTTTACTCTCCACTTGTTCTGGCTTTTACTCATGAAGTATGACTCGACTACTACATTAAGCACCTATTTGGATGGAAGGATGTCGATTTGGATTTCGTAACTAGCTCTTGATTGTGTAATATGTTTGGTATTGTTTAGAAATTGGAGGACTGGACTGCATCTCATGTGACAAAAACACCTTCCATGGATCCAAATTACAACTTGCCTCTCAATGTTGCTCTAATTACTCTTCAGGTGACTGTAAAATGTGAATTTACCGTTGAACGAATATATAGAGCGTCTGTTACTCTCACTTTTCACTCACCCTTGTTTTACAGGAATTGTAAGATGGAAGTGTACTGCTTAATCTAGCGCATCTACACTCACTTCCTCCATGTTTGTCGCGTGTCTAGGCAGCTGAAGTTCCTGAGTTTTCGACATTGGCCAAAGTTGAACTGAAGAAGATGTTTACAGGAAAAATGGTAAGATAGCGTTGTTTCAGTCTATGATACATTGTTTTATCTGAAATAGAAACTTAAGTCAACATATCCAATTGAGCACTGTTTCGCTCCTTATAGTTAAGTAGCTATAGCCCTTTGTACCTGTCAATCACAGTCTGACACATATACAAAAAATAATTCACTAATAGCATACCATGTCGGTGATTTAGTAACTTGATTGGTGGTGTGTTCAACATTCCTCTATAGATAAACATGAGGCTTCTCTCTCTCTCTCTCTCTCTCTCTCTCTCTCTCTCACCCAACCTGAGCTACCTCAGTCCAATCCAATTATATATCATTTATATGGTTCTCACATAATTTGCATGCCATACCTATTGCTTGCGCTGCAAGTTATCTCAATACAAAGGTGCGTATCTCCATGGGTCCAAGCTCAACAACAAGAGTTGAGCCATCGACGGGCCCCCCTCTAACCGGTGTAGGTACATCTCCACCGTCACCCTCGACTTTCCATGTCATCTTCTTCATCTCCGACTTCTCTTGATTTGCAGACAAGCTCATTTCCTTCACCTCCCTTATCTGAAAAGTACAATCACCAACATGCACATTATGGCAATCGTCAATTATACTGTAAAACGTATGTCGGGCGAAACAATGTACAATAAAATGTACCGCTTTTCTTGTAAGCATCTTCTTCAGTTCAACTTTGGCCAGTGTTGAATATTGAGGATCTTCGTCTGCCTGGTAGAATCAATAGCGTAAAAGAAGTGAACACAAACTAAATTAACTGCATCATCAAATCAATTATGTCACTAGCGCGTTCTTTTGCACATCTTTTTACCTCATATAGATGAGCTAACCGAAGGAGCACACTACCGTCATCCAGTTCCTGCAAAACTAGAATGTTAGAAAGAGAGCCAGAGAGAGAGTGAAAATTAACGGGCACTCGTCTCGTTGTTCAGTGGTTTACAGTTACCTGAAGAGTAATTAAGGCAACATTGAGAGGCAAGCTGTAATTAGAATCCATGATAGATGATTTTGTCAAATGTGATGCAGTCCAATCCTCCATTTTCTGAAAATTAAAATCGTATATTATAAGATCAACAGCAATGAAGCTTTACTAAGTCTTCTGTAATTATGGTGAAGTCAGACCTCGTGGGCGAATGCTAGAAGAAGCGGAGAGTAAACTTCCTGGCCAGTTGTGCGGCGCCAGGGGGCACCCGACCCTGCCTGGTTTACGCTCATATAATAGTTCCCTCGAACCTGCGAAAAATATAAAACGTACAAGAAATAAGCGTTTTTACTCTAAGTTCATAGAAATAGAAACTACTATTGTTGTATAACATGATACCGTTAGTCCTTCGCATGTATTTTCTTCGATGCACACTATTTCATCAAGAGCTTCACCCAGTCCACTTGGATCGTCCTCAAGTAGACGCCTTGTGTTTCAAGCACAGAGAATTAGGTCAACATATCCATATCCATAATAAAGCAGTTATTTGACCTGGATGCTGAAAATTAGTCTGTCGGAATCAAACCTGTGAAGCATCAGCTCTACTTGTCCATCTTCAATGCTTGATCCTCCAGTGGCACGATCAACCAAGACTGAGAACTCGGATTTGTTATCCGAAGTAAACATTCCAAGACTTAGCTGAAAATACAAGAAGATAGCTACCGTTAGCAAAATTACTATTAACTGATCACACCATATATACAATGAGATTAGCTAGTTGTGGTGTAAGTGCGTATATCACGTAAGAAAATTGAAGAAATTACTGGATAATAATTTCCTGCCACAGGTTGATTAACCACAAGGGGCCAATCTGGTCTATAATCTCGCACCTGCAAAACCCTGACTTAAGTGTTACTTAACTTTTCCAAATTTAAGAATTCACAAGACAAATCAACGATAAACCAGCAAACTTCATCTGTTAAAATTTTCCGTGTAGACTACTAATTTGTATGAGATACCCGTTTAATGAAGTCCCTTCCGTTAGAATCGGTGTAGAACTCCTTGTTTGTTTCCATGTTTGCTGTGATTCTTGTGATGACCTCCTTTCCCACACTGTCTTCTGTGGGAATAGGACCGATCTTCAAAACAAAAATATGTCAGAACTACATGATTTGAGTCTAGCAAGATAATACGTTACTGCTTTGCATAAAGAGAGGATTTATCAGCCAGATGAATACGGTGGACATTCAAAGTAAAGGCAATTATGCTTCCATTGTCCAAATAAATGGAAGGTGCGTGACTCACCGTATATTCAACTTCGGCATGCTCTTTGTCTCTGTAGAGTCTAGTGACCTAATAACAAATGAAATCTTTCGTTTAGCAAAATGCAGTTGGTAACAACATAAGACAACGTTAGCTTCAATTTCACTTCTGTACTATGTTTTATTAGGGTCCAAAATGATCTGTATAGCTCGCTCATGGACGTAGAATCTCACACAAACAAATCCAGTGAGCTATTTATGCATTTCCGATACAAAAGACGTTTCAACCAGAGAAAGCAATTTGACAAAGTGCCAATAACCTGATAGATCCATGGACTGAACTGTTGGTGAATCTCATCAACTATCGGTCCACGAAAGACCTTTAAAGGAACCTGTAGAATAAAATAAAAACTTTCAGAATTTATAGTGAATAACCAAATATTATCTCTCAATCCTTATTTTATAAAGTGAAATTCCATGTAATTCAAAGCGTGGAAAGTGCATGATAATACTCAAAATAAGGCTTACTGATCTTGACACAACAGTTGGAGGGGCGCCATTAGGCCGGAATACGTATGCACCAGAAGCTTGCTGGATAGATCACATAAACTGCATGTTAGTTCAGCAGGCACTTCATCGACCGGAATTACATGCTAAAGTAAATCAAAGTCCCAGCAGAAATATTCGACACCTGGGAATCGGCATCGCCTCTGCTTGAACCATACCAGAGGTAGCTCTGCTGTATCGGTACATCAACCTGGTGATACATGATTGTTAATTAAAATTGCTTTAAACTTCCACCACAGTCTAAATAAATAAAGTAAACCGGCTCTTTATTTTGAGGGCTGTAAATCTAAACTTTGTCACTTGCACATGTGAAACAACTTACTCCTGTTTTAGAATTATACATCCGATTGAGTTGTCCCGAAGCTAAAGAAAACGACATTTTCAGATCTCCAGGTCCGATTTCAATTGTTCCATTCTGTGGACTGTCCATCACAGAAAGAAATCCATTTCCGCTCTTCACTACAGAAGTAAGGGGCACAAAGAAATGCAGATAGCACATAATTTATTCTAGGATACTTTGAGCACATGAGCTTCATAAGGAATAACAATTGAGAATTCCCAAGGTCCTGAAGGAAAGAGGAAAGATGCGTACATCTACGTTTGGTAGTTCTTCTTGAAATGAAGTATGTGTTCCAACCAAGTGGTTGCACGGAGACTTGAAAGATTAGCCAGAACTTTGGAACTTGGTCTGGTGGCTGTCCCAAGTAGGCTTTTACGTAGAAGTTTCTTAAATTCGCTGTTACATTGTCCAAACTTACATATTGTACCTCAAGAATATTTCCCGAAGAATCTTGAACAGAAAGAGTTGCATCATTAACCTGGTTGAACAGAAAAAGTGAGCAAACCTACACTATTGACTGTATGACAGCATAAACTAAATGCGAATAACATATGCTCACAGGAATCCGAACAATCTCAGCCCGATTCCATCCAAGAGGATTATACGCCACAACAACCTGAAATTGAAGAGAACGAATGATAAACAAAAGATTTCATCCGCGAATTATCCACAAGTAAATTAGAAGAAAAGGAGAAAAATTACCAAGCTCTTCCCTTGTGGAATATCTTCCTCTGTTGGAGGGCAGTAACTGATATTGAGTGATTGACACTGTTTAACAATGCAACATTAGCAAATTGTAAGTATATCCAGAAAATTAGCATTAATGATCCAAACGCAACGGATGACAATGAATTGAAGTATCACCTGGCTAAAAGTCGGTGTTGAGCTAGTACATTGATCTCCTGTTTTATTTGTAGTTAGACACAAAAGAGCGGAACTGACAACAGCTTCTGCCTATAAAATGTCATTATGCTACATAAGATATCTAAGGCAGATTTTAGCACAGACGATGAATAACAGTGTCGGAGACAAATGCAAAAAATCAAAGGATCAAAAGGTGTAGAGATACTAGCTGGAGACCTCAGAAGCTCCGATGAAAAGGCGCTTTGCGTAGTCATTTGTAGTATGTTGTAAGGCAGTGCCGGTGACTGCATCATGGTGCTGTGCGGTTCCTAAAGCATCTGCAAGGCCATCTGTATTGGAACCATTTGCTCTCCTTCCAGCCAGAAATTCTAGTTCTCGTGCCGCCTATTTTGCAAAAATAGAAGTTCACACCAAAGTACCACTTGGATTACACTTAAAACTGACAGAATGCATCAGATGCTATGGATGATTACCATAACGACTAATTTAATTTCATACCAAATAATATCCGCTTAGCAAGCGGATATATCCCTTCAAACCCGGGCGACTAGTGAAAAATCCAGTCCAATAAGCATCTACCGCATCTGCATACCTGTTGGCAATCATTGGTATGCAATAGATTAAGTCAGTAAGTCCTATTCTGCAGATAAAAGAGGGAAAATGAGAGAATAATACTCACGGAAAATAATCCTCAGTTTTCAGTGGCCATGACTGGTTTGCTGCATTTTTAGCATCGGTATAGATAGATGGTGTAGAATACAAGGCATTAACTCGACCGTCCTAAAAACAAAAATAAGCTCAATGATGCAACTTCGAACTTGAAATCCGCATAACAGTATGAGGTTTGTGATTAAACTCCACCTTATTAACATAGTGAATTAACTTGTCCATTTGTTTGAACCATGATTCTGCATATTGGTACTGGAAATCATCACCCATCGTCCACATAACGTGATTCGTCCTTGTCACATTTGCCTGCACACCAAGATCATTCAATCATTTCTCATATACATGCTTCAGCTTTCACCATTAGATAAAAGAAAAGTTAATAAGAAAATTAAAGGAGCACTTAAGAACACATAAACTTCATTATATACTCAAGGGATAAGGTGATTACTTGGGTAACTGAAGCGCTGATGAAATCGCTTACACGCTGTTCAACATTGTAGTCGAACAGAAGAGGATTATCCTGCAGTTTTATCATTCAACAGATTAGTTGATGCCTCATTACATCCAACCTGAAAGAACATCAAATACTTGATGGGAAAAGTTACTCTTTGTTGAAACTAGAACCTGGACAGGGACTACGTCGTCAAATACTTCGAAATGGAAACCGGGAGGTGGATTATAGTTAACCGGAAAAGCATTGGCAAAAATCTGCATAAGGCCCGTTAGTTGTATAGTAAACATTAAATTACATTTTTTATTTAAGAGAAAGTTAATAGTTTGGTAATTAAAATAGTAACAGTGAAGTAGTTGTAGTTCTAAACCTGAGATGAAGAACCGAAAGTTTTGGATCCACGCCATATAACTTCAAGAGACTTATCCTCCTTGCGCTTCGCTCTGTCCTGATAATCAATCCTTGCAAAATGCACAGAATCAAACCCGAGCTGCAATAACATTGTAAGAATCAGCTCCATCGGAATTATACGATACAAAACAAAGTTCAGATTCAAGCACGTGACAAAACCAACGTAGAAAAATAATGAAGCATAACAAATTGACCTCGGCTGTGAGTAAGTAAGCTTGCACGGCAGAGTGTCCAAAAGGATCAATCTGCCATCCAGCACGAGGCGTCTTGTTGAACTGCGCCTTTATTGCACGGTGACCTAGCGTTGTTTGATCAATCATGTCTATGTAATGGGTTGTTGCTTCATCATGCATACACCAACCTCCATTTCTATATATACAATAGAAATTCTTATAACAGATTAAAAGATGCAAACCAAACACATTTCTTTACGCAAATCAAAGATTCAGGTCAATAGAAGCATACACAAACTCTAACTGCCCGGCATCTACTAGTTTTCGCACGAGAGCTTGAATTCCCGGACTTTGTGTTAACCACCATCTTTGGAAGAATGCCTAATATTCATGCTAAACAAATCAGAAAACAAAAAGATCTAAAAATTGAAAAACTTTATCATGTTGTGGAGCTTAATTACTGGCTTTACCATCTCAGCAAACACAAACTTCCTGTTCGGATCACGGACCAACGATTCAACAACAGAATCCAACGTATTCTCAACACAAGCACCCTAATCAAAATGAGCAAGTTCATTAACTAGCACATTAAGACGTTCAAAAGCACTTCTGGCAAAAACCTTATAAGGTATTTTTGCATCATAAAACCACTTTTTAGTGAAAGCACTTGGATTTTGGCAAAAATGCTTATCAACAGAGAGACTGTGGTAAAAGCATTTCTAGCAAAAATGCTTATCAACAGAGGTGCTTTCTACATGAACCGGATCAAACGAGCTCATATATTGTATACAACTTTGATAGTCCATTTTTATTGGATGACCTGAATGCTGTTGTTTGATCCAACATAGTACTGATCAACCGTCTTCAACCACCCGACATCATCGTGTGAATGCGCCACCAAATGAACATTCAGTTTCCCCTCCACCACGCCACTCCCCGTCTCATACTTCACAAAACCGCTGCCAACAGCCTCCCTATACAAACAACCCACAACCAAAACAACCACAAGCCGAAAACCCAACCCCAGAGTTTCCGCCTTTCCCATTTTCGAAACCCGAAATAGGGTTTTCGCTCTGCCGGGTTATATCAAAAACAGACTCCGCGAGTCTGTGGCCTGTTGCCACGGTTGTTAACCTTGTGATTGGGAATTTCGGTTAGGACAGGACAAAAGAGGCCTCGGTTTCTCCGTTGGAATAAAATGGCCGGCCTAAATATATAGAGGGTAAGACGGGACTGGATAGTGAAGGGGGACAGTCTGTAGGAGGGCGTGTAGGGGGGATGGGGCTCCATTTGTGTGAGCTTGGCAAAGCTTGTGGCCTTTTGAGATATCAAATTTAATGGCGGCATCTGTGACAGAGGAGCCGTTTTTAAATTCTTCAAACGATGGGGAGTGAATTGTAAACGGTTGAGTTAATTTACCGCCACTTTTTTGGCCGTTGGATGTGGATTTGTTTTTTCTTTTTTCTTTTTTTTGTTGAAAGATAGAAATTTATTGAATTTAAATATGAACTGTTACATTTGCATCTTCTGCTAAAATATTAAAAAAAAAAACTCCAGATTCAACTCATCCCAGTCAAATCTCCTGTTATGCTTAACTACGTGCGCCACCACCAAGTGAGCTGCATGATTCCATTGCCGAGGGGTAAAGCAAAACTTCACCAACTGGAACAAGCTCGCCATCCTCCAAATATCTTGCAGATAAACATCAAGTGCCACACCAGCCGTGATCTCCTTGTTAATCATTTGGATCAACCCCTTTGAGTCTGATTCCACCACCAATCTAATCCCAGGCTCCATAACATCACTAGCAATAATCATCTCCATCCCTTGCCTAATCGCCTCAGCATCCACCATAATTGCAGCAGCAAAACGCTCCCCACCCACCCCTCCTGCAAGCTTATACATGCCCCTGTTGAGAGTTGTCCCACATTGGTGAGAGATAAGGTTTACTATGTGCTTATATGATCTTGGGCTATTCTCCATATTGTCAATTGGTTTTATGATGGAACCCAATTTCATCATGGTATTAGAGCAAGGTTATCCACGTGTGAAGCCCAACGGCCACATTGAAAATCTGCCACACGTGCGTGGGCGCGTTGAGAGTTGTCCCACATTGGTGAGGGACAAAGTTTGCTATGTGCTTATGTGATCTTGGGCTATTCCTCATATTGCCAATTGGTTTTATGGTGGAACCCCAATTTCATCAGCCCCATCCTCTCTCCCTCTATGTCGCCCGATACAGTGGTTTTTCTAATGATCATATAACTCTATCATATTCACTACTTTGTTTTTTGTTTGGAATAAACGATATTATCTACATTAAGAGGGAGGAAGTTAGGCCCTTGATTAATGTTGGAAGCATCCTTTGTGTCAATTTTTATTAGGAAAGATTTGGTTCCATCTTACTCATTACAGCTGGAGCAGATTCTTATGACAATTATATTGTTTGTACATGCAAAACTCACACAATCACTTACATACGAATCTGGACTCTCTCCCTTTCCTCCCCTCCTATTTGAACACTCAAGATTACACTACATTATCTTGTTTTACCTTCTCTGCAGAAAGAGAAAGAAGACGACGAAACTGAGAGAAGAGGGTAGGAAGGGGAATATGGAGGGGAGAGAATCCAACTCTCTTACATTCGATTCTATTCGAGGTAAGTCCTATCATCGTATGTGGGGCACGTGTATTAAAGTTTTTCAAACTCTTAGCAAGCGTGTCAATTTATGTAGTACAAGAGTAAATCAATACGAAATTGAGAAAATTAACCTAAAAACCATAAAATGTGACATAATTAACAGGAGGGGACATCGATTAAAAATATAATAACATGCTTGTTTAATACTAATACCAATGTTTCATTTTTTTTAATCCCTTTCAAATTTGGAGAGATGCTTGAATCCAACGTGACATAGAAGACCATATGTTGTGCCAAAATAGAAAACATCGTAATATTTATATAAACTATTAATCCTCGTTTTGCATACGATTTTGACATCCCAACAATCAAGACGAAGACCAAATCACCGATACATCATACTTGCCGAACAGAGACCGTATTAAAAATTGTGTTTTGTTTGAATGTGTTTGTCGCGTAGATTTATTACCGGGAGGACTGTTTATGCACATGAGTGACTATCAACCGTTGATGCATATAAGACCTACAATCCAACCACGGTTTACATGGCATATTTCATGTTGCTAGTTGTCGAACAACGACATAACTGGAGACAGATTTTTACCTGCTAGACTTATTCGGAAGTTGAACACGAGTTTATGGCATCACGCAATTATTCATCACCATCATGAACAAAGTCAGAAGGATGTCACTAAGTAGTTACCGAAGTAATCACCAATAACAACAAAGAACACCCAAGTACAAATATCGTCGTTGGTAACAATGTAAATATTAATTCAATGCAGAGATACATATCAATGTTGCACGTCTATTGCTAGAACGCCATCAGTTTATCTGAAGCCGTATGAAGCGAATATGATAAAGGATCAATGTACTGTTGTAGAAACGGAGCCTTCTGACCTGACGAACGAACGTAGATCCAAATTTCAATCTACAAGCTTAAAGGTCAGAACCCGAGAGAGACATTCACTAAAGGTTGGAGAGATTTGCTGCCAATTAGAAGCATCTTTCAGCGCAAGTTGGCAACAGACATGAACTGGGTGAATTCAGCAAACGAAACCTGCATTTGAATTTGAAAAGACAACTCCGGACATGCATCATTTCTCCTCCTCTTTTGGTGGTTTGTCTTCGTTCTTCTGATCAGGCTTAGACAGAAAACAAATAAATTTATGTCAGTAAACAATTTGGACGAGTATAATTTAATCAAACAAGTAAATCCAGAAATCAAAATCATATAATGTTAGGAAAGGATACTGAAGTATGCGGTTTCATTTACACAATAAGCAAGTATGTGTTAGGTATGCAAAATTACTGGGGTTTCCAAGTGTGAGAAGCAATTGCCTGAGTGACTTACTCTCACTCATAGGTACAAGAGGTGCTAATTGGTTTTTCCGCCTAGCCCCCACACCTAGGTGCTCTAGTTGAACATCTTCGACAAATGTTGCGTAGAGACCCCACTTAGAACCTATTAAGGCAATACCAGGACTACAGAAGAAGCACTATGGTATAAAGCTAGATGTGGCTCCTATGGGGGTTCAAAGAAGCCGGGATGATGTTAAAGCTCTTGTTATGGATAAAGCCTGTAGCTGACATAACTGGTTCACAAATTCCACTAAAGCACAAGCACTCAGTTGGAAACACAGATAACACACAAAAGTACTACTGATCTTAATGTTCCTATCCTAGAGGGATGGCCGATTCAATGTCACATCAATAACTGTCAATGATATACATTTAGAATTCATTTTGTCCAGAGCAATAGGTCAGCACACATAGTATTAGCACTCTAATTTCTTTTGTTCATAAAACATACCCAGAAGTTTGATAATCTCACCTCTGACGGGTTTTGCATGGAAGCAAGCAAATCTTTAACTGAAGGATCATTTGGGTCAACCCCTGGAAGCTGCAGAAACATTTAAATGTCATGTGATTAATTTACTAGAGGAGATAGTTTATACTGCACTTCTCCACGGGGGAGGGAAGGACGAAAATGAGAATGTTGTAGACATACCGAGGCAAGGATGGAAGACACGAAAGACTGGTCGGCTAATAATTTACTCATATCTTTCTCGCTATCAGAATCTTTTTCACCTTCCTGAACAGACAATTGAAGAGCTGCAAGCACCAAATATGAGGAATTAAAGCTTAATACTTACTTACATAACAGTCATTATGATATTGGGAAGTTACAGAATATATGACCAAGGAGAACCGTATTAATTAAATTCACCAAAGCAGTTCTATCACATGTTAAGAATTTCAGGGTTTCTGCCAATTATTAAATGGACATAGCCAAATGATAAGCACAAAGCTTAAACAGCACATTTTCTAAAGTGAAATGACTCAAAATGAGCAACACATGCTTACTAAATGGTTGAAGTTCACCATTTTCGCAACAGCATCTTACTCTTGGTCTCTTAATTCCTAGTCCAACCAATGAGAAATTGCAAAAAACAAAGGGGTTGTTTTGTATCCTTCTCGGATCCTATTTTTTTGTTTTTGAGACTAATGAGTAATAAGTAATTTAGTTACATTCATCATTTTGTAAAACAAAAAATTGGATCCAAGATGGATTCCAAAAAGGCCCTATCAGCCTACGCATCCATGCAAGACTGGAGTATGGTAAAGTGTAAAAACTCACCTAGAGCCAACTCTGGGTCAGTTGCCTCAGACATATCCGTATCTCGAATATCATGGCTGGAAGCAGGTTCATCCATCGACATTGCAAGGGCCTGTTGTAGCAGAGCATTCTCATCATCCTGTTGTCAGTTTATGGTCAGTTTACATATAATGGTTTTTTCTTTCATGCTAAGGACAACACAAAAGATAAGGCATTGTAACCGATAAAAGATAAGGCATAACGAAGAATTAATAACATTTAAAACAACCCAAGAAAAAGATCAATTAGAACTCGAGGGTGCTAGCAAACTTCATGGTATGTCAGGACAAGAGAACATATATTCTTGTAATGCTACACCCTCCCTCAACTCCTTATTCATAAAATAAAAAAATAAAAAAAGAGAAGAAAAAGAAACAAGGAAACAAGGAAATGACACCCACCATGAAATCACTACTCTTATTCTCAGCTTCAGAAGTCCCAACACTGGCACGCTCCGTCATCGTTGCATCTTGTGAGCTGGATTGCCCCTCCCCTCCTTTTTCATGTTTGCCAGCATCCTCAGCTGCTTTTTTAGCAGCTGCTTCTTGTCTGGCCCTCTCCTCTTCCATTGAAACTCTAAGAGCAAGGGCAAGCTCAGGATCCAGGTTTGGATCCACGCCGAAATCAAAACCAGAGACACCACCTGCAGCAGCAGCAGCAGCTGCCGCTGCAAAACCACTCCCACCTTCCCCATCCCCAGTGAAGATGGGTGTGCTGCCATAGTAGAAAAGAAAACATAACTTAAATAAAAAATTCCAAGGGTAAATTTCACCAATCCTCCATGAACTGTCTTTTGTATCCTATACTGGTTTTGAAGTTCAAAATTCTGACACTCGAACCCTAAATGACATTGATGTTTTGGTTTATCCAAATCCTAACTTTTGAACCAACGTGGCCCATAAGTGTTGATGTACCACTGACTTGACCACTTTGTTATAAAATATCGACAAAAGTCAAGATTTGGAACAACTAAACAAAAAGTTTGTTTACATTTATGGATTTTCATATAAAAAAGTGCCATTAAAGTTTTTTCATATAACAGAGTATCATGTATAAAGTTCAGGGTGCTGAGACCCAAGTTAAATTCAGGGAGTCAGGGTTATTCTCTCAACTCTTAAGCTTTAAAATTTAAAGAAATTAAGGAAGCAATCAAAACACTGACCTTATAAGTACATCAGAAAGAGCACTTGGACCTGCTGGTACATGAACAATGTGACTGGTGTCATTATTGTTCACAGCAGCAAGTAGTGCTTCTAGCTTCTCTGACTTATCTTCATCTTCTTCACCAAAATTGACGATATCGAGGGCTACACTGTTCTTCTTTAACTTCCTTCCAATCATCTCTAAAAGCTTTTTCTCATGTTTAACAGGACTGAAATACACTTAAGTCAAAGTCCTAAATATGCGATAAGATAGCAAATAACAAAATGAAAAGAAAAACATGGCTTGGAATTATGAACCTTCCAGCAAACACAATAATCCTCTGTTGCTGTTTCTTATTTTGGCGATGCTTGAGAGCCAATTGAGCCACCTGAATGCCAGCAGCCAGGTTCATCTCACCACCAATTTCTAAACCTAGATATTCAAAAGGGGTCAAAATATCAATGAATGCATTCTATTACAGACAACAAGCAAGACTCGATAACAATGGGAATGAGAATGTAGTCAAGAATCATTACAAGGAATCAAAAGTTCCAAACTTCAATAACACCACAAATCATATGTGTGAGATATTAAAGTAAAAGCAGTTACCATGCATGCATGCCAGAATCTTGCCAAGATCACTGGTTGGAGTGACCAAAACACGAACACCTTTTCCTGCCATGGTGAGAACTCCTACTGTATTCTCCGGATTAGACTGTATACAACAACCCATATCAAAATGACTTCACTTGGAAAACCAAAAAAGGAACCATTATGATCATATATCAGACCCAACAACCAAAACCAAACCACAAAGAGCTCGTCTCTTTCCTTCTCTCGACGCAATGGACGCACCAGAACACAATCAAATAACAATCTACCATATGTTAAACAACAGAACGCAATTCAAATCCCAAAAGTTACATAATTCCAATGAAGCAATGCTTAGTGGGAGATAATCTATAATCACCTATCTCAAAAGTTAGGCTGAGTTCAACCCACTAAGGCAATCGAAGTTTTCCTATCCTATCTCAAACCACCCAGCAACCAAGCAAAGAATAACGGGACCAAATAACAATAAAGAATCAGAAATTAGAAATCTTTACATGGGTTTTAGCTCCGCAGATCAGATTGACAGCATCGGCCTGAGCTTGAAACCTCGACGGAGCATAATCGCCGTTCCGCATCCATTCCGAATTATCAATGCAGATCATTGTCGCCTGTCAAGCAAACCAAACAGACCAATTAAACAAACAAAACTTCCCTAAATTTAAACCCTTATTCGCCAGAAAATCCAAGAACTTGGGGAATTCGAACTTGAACTTGCAGTGCGGAAATTAACCGAGGGCGTGAAGGGAAAATTAGGGCTTCGGAACTCTTACCTCGAGCACCATGGTTGCAGATTGTGAAGAAAGATCGAGATTGTTTGATCGAAAAGAACATACAAGTAGAGGATTGAGGACTACTTTACTTGCAGAGGAGGCTGCCTTCCTGTGCGTTCTAATTATCAGGTGCGGACCAGGACTTTTGAGTGAAAACTGTACCGAGAATTCAACCAGTGACTCGTCGCCACGTAAGCTTGAGTCCTCGGCCCGGCCCAAAAGGACTTGCATGGATTGTATTAGCCCAAGCCCATCTATTACCGATCCTGATTCTGGGCCTCTTGCGTCTCTAACTGGATCATTTTGCCAATATTCAGTCCAGTTAGGGTTTGCATAGTTTGAATTCCGTCGCACGGGTGCCCCATATGCGCCTTGCGGAGAAAACATTTATACATAAAATAATATCATTTACGCGGACCTTCATAGGGCGATGTATCTATGCAGTAACGAAGCTAGAAATTTGATTTAAGGAAGTGATCTTAGTAGCACGACCTAAATTTTAATATCTTGTTATTTAATTAATTTGTTACGAATGGATTTGTATGTTCTTTTGCTTGGTGATGTTCGTAATTATATTTATTATGGTTAGATAAGTTTAAATTTCCAGATTTATATATGTAGTGGATGTATACGAATATCAAAATTTAAACTTATCTAACGACAATAAATAAGGTGGTGAGTAAAAAGATTTAAAAGTTATGTTTCTTGGCGCGCAAATGCAAATTAATCTGTATTATTGTGTATAATGCATACATCATTGTTTATAGGGATGTGATATCCACACACCTTTTTTTACTTCTCCCACACATTTTTGGTTTTCTGCCATCGGATCGGATGAATTGAAGAAGATCAACGGACAGAAATTAACAAGGGTGTGTGAAAAGTAAAAAGGGGTGTGTGGATAGCACACCCCTTGTTTATATGCTTTTTCTAGGAAATACCCAACTCCCTCTTAAACGCTTATTTGAAACGTATTATATCGTTTAATGTTAAAAAAAAAATGGGCAACCAAGTTGAATGGTTCAACCAGTGAAGTATCCAAGTTGTTTCTCAAGGAAACAAATAGATATACTATGTCTATAAAATGCTGATTTATCAAGTAAAAGGGAAATATTGTATCTACATTCTCTTGATTTCTTTCTTTTCCTTAACTAATTAAGATGGATAATACTAAAGAGACTAAATTTGTAGACCAAATTTTGTCAATTAAATAACATGGAAGTTGATGATTGGATTATGACTTAAGTAAACGTGCTCAATTTTATTGGTAACAGATCATTTAGTTTGTAAATTTTGCCTACAAATTTAGTCTCTAGCATTACCCAATTAAGAATCGTCAAAGATTTTGTACCTGCCTATTGGCGTTGGGTTGCATCCGAGCTACCAATTACAATCCCCACGAGGGTTCAGGGTCGTGTTTAATGTAACGTCAACATGAGATGATAATGGATCTCTCGTTGTTTGACTTATCTTTTGTACAAATGATCACTTCAATATTTTTCATTTACAAACTCACGCTTTTTATTTTTATTTGGCCTATCTCCCTTCTGTACGCCCCGTCTGATAGTGACATATAGTTCCTCTGGGTTTTTATGTTTATTTTTATGAAAGTTCCTCTGGTTTTTACAAAAAGGCAGTATTTCTTCCCTTTATGGTCTCAAGAATCTTGTTTGTTAAGTATTGGAATCACCGCGTGCGCGTGCCGAACTCGGAAAATATAAATCCATCTGTCTATTTCTTTTCGTTTATTTATTTTTGCAGAGCTAGCTTTGGTTCCTGAAGTTTTAACACTTTAATTTTTCAGAGAGTTTATAGTGTGCCAGAAACATTGTCTGACACGCCAAATATCATAATATTAGTGGTTAAATACTTTAAAAATTAAATTTTTTACCAATTGTATTAGAACACTTAGTATATAGGGTCGTATTCTCGGATACAATGTGGCATCTTAGGTCAATAATACAGCATGAAATATTTTGGGTAAATTACACAAAACTACCTCAACTATTGGGTCATTAACAGTTTCATACCTCATCATTAAAAAGTTTCAATGTCATACCTCATCTACGAACTTTTTACAATTTCATACATTTTGTCAGTTGTCTGTCAATTCCTCCATTAAAATGCTGACGTGGCTTGAGGCGGGACCTATTTTCTATTAAAAAAATTAATTAAAAAAACCCAAAAATCCCAAACCCAGATCCCCTTCCCCCCGAAACCCCCCATTCGCTTCCCATCTTCCTCGTCAATCCCCCCCGGGCCCCCAAAACCTTTCTTCCAAGCCCAAAACCCCTCCCCCACCTCCCCCGCAACCCCCCCACCCCTCTTCTCCCTCCCGAGCCTCTCAACCACCTCCCTCTCCTCCACTATCTTCACCTCCCCTCCCATTCAATACTTTAAAAAATAAAAATAAAACAACCAGTTGAGGTGGTCCGACTTCGACGGGGAAGGATGAGGTGGTCCGACTTCGACGGGAAGGAAGGGTTGGGTGGGGTGCGACGATCTGGACAATCTGGGTTCAAATTTTATTTTATTTTTAGTTTTGAATGGGAGGGAGGTGAAGAGAGTGGAGGAGATAGAGGTGGTTGGGAGGCTCGGGAGGGAGAATAAGGGTGGGGGGGTTGCGGGGAAGGTGAAGGAGGGGTTTTGGGCTTGGAAGGAAGGTTTTGGAGAGGGGACCGACGAGGAAGATGGGAAGGGAATAGGGGGTTGGAGCTGTTGGAGGGAGGATGAAGAGATGATGTGGGGAAGGTTGGAGTTGTTGGCGTGGGTGGGGAAAGGGTCGGGGACAGAGGAGGTGGTGGCAGGTGAAGATAGGGGATGGGTGTGAAAGACATCTTCCATTACCTTAAGGGTATTACGGATTTGGGCTTGTTCTATCCCTACGGATCCTTGAGTGATGCCGCACCCTCTGCTTCTCGAGTCGATTCTTGCCTTGTTGGTTATACCGACGCAGGATACTTATATGATCCGCATAAGGCGCGTTCTCAAATGGGTTATGTCTTTACCATTAAAGGCACCACAATCTCTTGGAGGTCAACTAATCAAACCTTAGTTGCCACTTCATCTAACCATGCTGAAATTCTCGCCGTACATGAAGCAACTCGGGAATGCTTTTGGTTGAAAGCAGTAGTGGGCCATATTTGAAGCTCATGCGATCTTTATCCCACCGTTGATGTCCCAACGACGATTTTTTAAGACAACACAGCATGCATCAAATAACTCAAGAAAGGTTATATCAAAGGAGACAACACCAAACACATTGCGTTGAAGTTCTTCTTTTCACATCAATAACAAGAGCATCAGAAGATTGAAGTCACGTAAATCCATTCACAAGACAATCTAGCCAACCTCTTCACCAAATCACCGCCGAAGACGATGTTTCAGAAGCTTGTTCATGGAATTGGTATGCGTAAACTTTCTGAGTTGTAACATTACTATTTCTCTTTGGAATTGTGTCAAACTCAAGGGGAGTATCCTTAAGATACTTGCTTGATCTTAATGTACTATTTTCCCCTACAATTAGGAGCATTTTTTCCACTGGGTTTTTGCTACCTAACTAGGTTTTAACGAGACACCCACCTTGGGCTGGTCATATCCCTGATAACGTCTCGTAGACGTTTCTTTTGACTTTGCTTTTCTCACATATTTTTCCATAAACTATGGATTTTGTCCCTCATCGGGTTTTTGTCATAGCCTTAGGGTTTTTTAGTGAGACTTACTAGCTATGCAAGTTCCTACCTTATTGAGAATTAGCGTTGTTCCTTAGAATCAATGTCGACGAGTCGAGTTCCTTAACTTCTGCATGACGCTAAATCTACCTTGAGTATTTACATACTCAAGGGGGAGTGTTGTAAACTTTCCTAGTTTAAGTGTGATTGTGTAAATCCTAGATTATATTTGATTCTAGTTATCATTTCCTATTACAACTTGTATTACTTAGGGAAGAAGGAATATCTTCTCTCGTTTTCCTACTATAAATAAAGGCACAATGTAGGAGGGATAACAACACATATTCCCCTACAATTCTACAAACACATCTCTCTCAATCTCTCTACCTTTGCTGCCGGCCCCCTTTAACCTTATCAGATAAAATAGGCTACAACACCTATAACAATTTTCATTTAAAAAAAAACTAATTTAAATAAATTTAAAAATGCTTAGGTGGAATCAAATCTTTAATAAAAAAAATTGTAGAAAATGAGTGGGGCAATCTAAGTTTCTCCTTTTAAAAAACAAAAATAGAATTCTCTAATAGTCTAATGTGTATGCCGCACGCAATGAGTGAGTTCTTTCTTGTTCCTTTCCTATATATCAACGACGTCATCTTGAGCTATGACCAACGTCATCTTGAGCCTCGTGAAGGTTCCCTGCAAATACGTTTGAGTTTCTGAATACCATAAAAAGGATTCCATCTGCAGTTTTGGGTAGTGAACAAAAAGTTAAATGAAATGGTGAACTTTCTAGGGTTTATAGCTTTTATCTTAATATTCTCAGTATCATCAGTCCACTCCAACTGCCCAAGCCAGATTTTCCCAAATACAAGTTACTACGAATGTGACGACCTCCCTACACTCAACTCTCGCCTCTACTGGTTGTTCGACCCGTCTATCTCCTCCTTGTCGATCGCCTTCACTGCTCCGCCTGCCGAACCAGAGGGCTGGATTGCATGGGGGATAAACCCAATCAGCACGGGCATGCTCGGGGCACAAGTTTTGGTTGCCTTTAGACAACCCATCGGCAGCATAACGGTGAAGACATTCCATTTAACTTCGTATACCATCCTAGTAGAGGCTCCAATTGATTTTGAGGTACGGCAGATGAGTGCCGAGGCGTCCACGGGGTTGGGATTCATCACCATATTTGTTACGATAAGGATGCCAGAAAATATTCAAACTTTGAACCTGGTAAGGGAAGGAAAAGTCTGATCATATATTTCTTTAGCTTCTTAGAAAAGAATATGTTATATATTGGCACTGTAATTAAAATAGGGGTGTGATATCTACACACCCTATTTTACTTCTCACACACCTTTTTAATTTTTGGCCATCAGATCAGATTGAATTGAAGAAGATCAACGGACAGAAATTATCAAGAGGTGTGTTAGAAGTAAAATGGGGTGTGTGGATAGCACATCCCTTAAAATAATTTTTCAACCATCATCAACCAGATCCCTTGATTAATTAAACCTGAGGATTGCTAGTGATTTGCTACCACCTATCGGGGTGGGAAAACACCATAGTTTTATTAACCCGATCGATGGTTTAGGGTTGTGTGCTTAAGGTGACCTCATGTATGTGGTGATGATAATCACTTTGAACATTTTCCCTTCATCATTTGCTTTTGTTACTTTACATTCATAACCTTTTTTGATGGTTTGATGTGAGTTGTATCTTGGTTTTTTTTTTCTTTCTGAGAAGGCTGTTCGGTATGTAGTGATGAGTTAGATGCGATCGTACCGACTCACATATGGTGCTCTTTGTTTTTGCAGGTATGGCAAGTAGGCGCAGCTGTATCGGATGGAGTTCCTCTTATCCACGAGCTCAACACAAACAATCTGCACTCCAGAAAACCTCTAACTATAAGAGCACGGGGCCAGAAGTCACCGGAAAAAAAAATTACTGGCCTGGTTGTTAACATCGTGATTGGAATCGGCATCTCACTATTTGTTGCACTGGTTGGCCATTTCTGTAGTAGGATGTGTTGTAAGAAAGAGCAAATAGGACACACAGATATCACCAAAGCCGCAACATCAGCCGCAGCCTCAGCAGCAACCTCTGCCGCAACCACAGCAGCAACCTCAGCTGCAACCGCAGGTTGTGGATGACATCGAGGGTGAACTTAGGGCTTCAGATATCTAGAGAAGCTGAAGATGTCATTACGGACGGGTCTTGTGACAACGTTTATTCTCCAACATATATAGCATTATGCGTGTTTAAATGCAGGATTAAATCCAATTATATTGTGTGTAGTAAAAGTTTGAATTCCATGTGTTGATTGTTCAAATGACTGAATTTGGTTCTTTATCTTCTATACTTTTTGTTTTTTTTGTGATGATCATATATGCATGCATATGTTCGCCTACTAGATGTTTCACAAAATATGGTTCTGATAAACTGTGGATATAAGTCTATGAGTTTAATTTTACTTGGTTGAAAGTCTTGAAAGACTCCGTTCGAGTTTCATTTGGGCTTAAGTCGCAGTTGTTCGAGGATTCATACGAAGTACCGTAGGAGAGCCCAGTAATAATTAAGGCATGCAGCAGATTATACAGAGTTTCGACGACAACTACGAGTTGAGAATAACATGAATATAAGATGTGATGTGTTTGATTAATTGGATGCTGGCTCAATTGTGGATTTATATGACTCCTGTCAGTACCACCTTGCGTCGTATTTGAACTTAATTTGTTTGATCTAGTATTTAAAATGAATTGTGGTGAATGATACTGTCTCTATATTATCTTCTCGTTTTGTACGTATCCCGTTCGATCGAGAGTCACCCCAACTGATAATCTTCTCTTAGACGTCAATCTTTTTCGAAGTTGCATCATCGGAATCGTTTTTGGTGCTAATGATTATGTTGGATCTTAACCTGTCATTGCAACAAGTCCCCAAGTACGCTAATTTCTATATAAGCTAGCATCCTTTAGGGTTACTTTTCATATTATTCAACTAAATATAATTTGAGGCTTTCTCACATTCTCTGGTGCGGATTCTAGTTCTCTTATGCTTCAAGGATTATCGCTGGATACCTTCAGTATGTCGCGCTACGTCAAAGATCGATGCACATTATGTAAGCAAGATTAAAATTTTAGATATCAAATACTTTATCGGGGCATCGATGTATGACACGAAATCTGGCAACTCTTTACTGCAAGCTGAGTTTGCGCTCCCTTTTTTTGTTGCAGGGATAAGGAAGATACGAAGACCGATCGCGCTGAATTGCTTCGCTTTGTTGTAGATCTTGTGTTTGTAAGCACCACTAGTTGAATAAAGGAACTGCTAGCTTCAGCTTCTTTCAGTTTGATTCTATGATAAATGTCGAATTTAAGAATAACTAGGCAATAAACCGAACATACAAATGTCTTTAAGTGTTATTATTGTTATTATTCTGCTAGATTTTCATGATCGGCACATATACATACCAATTATTAAACCCTAATTATACTGTCAATCTTCAACAATCTTCTTCAGCAAAGTGCAACATCCTTGCACCAACGTCAAACAAAAACTTATAATTAACCTGCTGAACCGCGCCCACGATGCTTGGCAAGTTTTCACTAGTACCCAGTGACAATATCGTCATGCATAACTCACTCTTTTTTTCAACGACTGTGAAGAGTGACGGCTTATGCACCTCCATATCGCCGCCCTCGAAGTGAAGCATCACTGACGGTGCAGTGAATACTGTATGGAAGTCGTAGCAAAGGTCAAAGTCGTCTCTCGCAGTTTTCGGAATTGGTTGCCATTGGTACATGTTGTAAAAGTAGTCCACCACAGCCTGCCTCAAGATCTGGAACGCTTCGTCGACGATAAGACTGTACGGAGCCCCCGTATCAACAACCACCCCTCCTCCCCCTAGCTTGAATAAGTTCGGATCGATGGGGAGAAGTTGTCCGTTGAGGCTTATACCATTTAATCTCACGTAATAATGGTCGTCTGGACCGCCCAAAATTGGTGTGCTACGTACATTTGTGGCACCTATAATTTTTGCATCGTCACCAAAATGTAACAATGATGGGGTGGCCTCAAATTGTGGCGCTAGGCAATAGGAAAATCTTAGAAGGGTGAGTTGTCTTAGAATACTTGTGGGATGATCCCTCCCTAACCCCATAATCCCGATTATCGGATTCGGATGATCGTCGTCACGGACGCTGAAGATTATATTGTTCACCAGTCCTAACCCAAACGCCAATGGGACATCTTGTTGCCCTTGCTCGGATAAGAATGTAAATTTCTCAAATCCGACCAAACCCTCAGTGGTAGTACGGTCAGCATACTCTAAAAGATAGGAACAGCCACGGCCGCGAGGGCTGAGGAATGGAGGAACACAAAGCGGGTGATTATAAGGCAGGACTCTTGACGAGGATGATTTCCTGAGGTCGAAGCCTGGCAATGGCGTGACGATACACTTTCTGCATTCTGCAGACTGAACCCAGGTAAAAGCACTACCGGTGTCGATTGCCAGGTTGGCTACCTGTGGAGGTGTGCCGATGGTGATCACTGTGTAAAAGAAGTCACTGAATGCATGTCTAACGTAAGACCTTATGGTGTTTGGGACCAGTACTGGTGATGATGAATTAGGGTTCGTGATCGGTTGAAATCGATGGGCTCGAGATTTCGAGACTTGGATTAGTTTTTGGTGTTTTTCAAGTAGGGTGAGGTTTGGTGAAAGGGTGGTGAACATCTTGATGCTGAAACCTTGTGCCTTGCCTCCCATGCTTGCTGCAAACATGAGGAAGGCTACTAGACCAAGAGAGAAAAGTAGAATGTTATGAGACATTTTTCTCATGAGGCTCATGGTTTTGAATGATCTGATGATATATTTTGTATTGTGATTTTAAGTGTGGACTCTAGAGTACTATTTATAATATGAAAAATGTGATAAAATTGTTGTCGGGAAATATGATTTTCACTCTTTTATTCTTTTCACTCTCCTGTTTGTTTTTAACTCAAAAATAAATCAATGGAAAAAAAAAAACAAATACAAAATGCACAAGAAGCTGGAGAAATTTTTAATTGTGACGAAAACATGAGTGGTTCATCAAGTGTTTTTATGTAAATAGTGAGAAATTTTATTTTTTAAGTTATTAACTTTTTAACACATATATCATACTATTTGTATAATGACACGTAATTTACCATTTCATGTGCCGATCACACTAAAAAATCTCTCGAGAAACGGATCTTCGATATGATATGTGTAGTGGTGTTAGGTGTAACCATTTCTGCCAGTGGAAGAAGTTGCACGTGAACATATACATTCTAAGACATTGGGATCTGACACGCTGAGAGATTGCAATTTTAGGGTTACCGTATATGTGGTTCTTATCACCAATTTAGTGGAGAAATTAAATTAAATTTACAAAAGTGATGATATTTTGACAACAAATGTGTGAGTTACTAAATTAAACTTTGGGATGCACTTTGTAGCCTTTGTTCATACACGAAATTAGAACATATATGAATTAAAGGTTTTCATAAATTAGTATGGCCAGCTGCAAAGAAGATAGTGGAGGTAGCTATGCTCCCAAAAGTATGTAGTTTGGGACTCGATTAATGTTACAGATTCTAATTAGAAGATGGTTTCTTGTCGATTTTCAATTACCATATGAAGATTGGTGTAACTTGTAAGTTATTGAACCAGGGTAATGCTAGGGAGCTTCAATCTATAGACTAAATGATGTGTAAACAATAAGAATGAGCACGTTTATCAACGCTTAAGTACTAATCCAATCTTCAAATTTCATATCGTTTAGCTTACAAAATTTTGTCTACAAATTTAGTCTTCCTAATATTATCCTATTGAACCTTAACAACTATGATTGACATTTGTATATAGCAAATTCGTTAATCACAATTGGGCGAACAACAAAGCATGCACACCCTAAGGTGCACCAAGGTGCACCTAAGCACCATTCTTTTTCTTCGGGATGAGCACTTGCGGATCTTCTTCTCGGTTACAACTTGCAGATTCTCTGTAGTGCATTATCATATGAAGAAAAAATTCACACATAACAATGACACGCCTCGATCCCGATATTCCCTGAATACCAGGATAGGCATGTGCTGGCCGACACCCGAAAGTGATGAAAGCCATTTATTGAGTGCAATTGCTGAAAACAAGAGATAGATAAGACTTATAAATATAAAAGAATAATGAATATGCATTTAAGGAACGTATTCAGAGCAGACAACTAACTAGAATACTAAAAGAAATAATATAAAATTGAATGAACAAAAGAATGGGTCCTACATCAAGAGGACTCAAAGATGCCGATGCAGAAGTGTCTGGATGCTGGGATTGTATACCTCGATTCTAAGTCCTAAAGGTGGGGCAAAACAAACATGCGTGGACCAAGTTGATATATATATATATATAGTAAAACAGTTATTAACGTACTAACCCCCAGGTTTTATGAAAACACATATATAATGATAAACATAGGTTTTCCGAAACCTAGCATGCTGTGCAATGTCTCAAAAGCATAACTTATATATATAATAATCACTAGTGAATTGTCCGATAACCTCCAGGCCCCATGCCGGCTCCCCGTCTCTGAGCAGACAGTCAGAGGAAAATACACTTCAGGCCCCATGCCGGCTTCCCGTCCATGTGCTAAATAGCCAGATGAAACACACTCCAAGCCCTATGCCAACACCAAACCATCATCCGGGACGGGCCGGAATCTATCCCTACCTCCCGTAGCAGAAAAGACCACTAAGTAAGTACAAAACCACTGAACATATATATCTTGAAAAGCAACTTCATAGTATAAAGTCATCCATCATCTATACTATAAAGAGGTATTCGAAACATATTCTAAATATCATATCGTCATCCATCGGATATTCTACAAGAACATGGGTTATAGGAAAAATAGTAATAATTCAAAATAGCCTCAGTAAGCATGTTATCTCAAAGCGTTTCATAGAACATAATCATTAAATTATGTTTTTCCATGTATGCATTTCTACTATTAAAACATGCATTTTTAGAAGGGGTCCACTCACAATACTTCGCCGCCGATGAGCCACACAACTAGCGAAGACAGAAACGCCACTATAATTGTCTCTAAGCACATAAAGAGTCCAATAAATAAAACTATATAATAGCAATCGAATTTGGAAAAACGGACATTGGAAACGGATTCAGAACATCGAATTACCCTAAGAAGGGTCCCAGATAAATTTCGTAAACGTCAATAAAATATTTCCTGAATATTCTCCATAAAGGGTTTTGGGCCGACTAGGGTTTAGGGTTAGGACTTGGGTTAGGGTTAGGTTAATGGGTTAGAGAATTAGGTTGATAAAAGGCCTAAGGTAAATAATTGGGTTTAGAGTTTTTAAACTAAAAGGGTTTATTGGGTTAGGCCCTAGGTTTTAGGGCTTAAAGCCCTGGTTCAAAAGGCCCAAAGGCTTTTAGCCTAAGGATTTCTGAGTTCAACAAGGGAACGGGTTGAAGGCCCTAATTTAAACATGGCCCAAAGGCCTTTATAATTAAACAATTAAAATTAAAACAAAATAAAAGAAAAAAGGGTTTGGGTTGGGCTCGGATCTAACGGGCCTAAAGCCCCAGTTCTAAATGGCCTAAAAGGCCTGGGTTTTCTGGAATGTGGGTCGCCGGACCCATTCGAAAGAGAAAGCCGGATTCGGAAGGAATTTACACAAAGTTTAAACGGCCATAACTTTGTCAATACTTAACGAAATCAAGTGATTCAAAAACAAAAATTGTAGCCCTCGAAGAGACGAAGAGAATGGTACCTCACAAAATGTATAACTCGCCGTGATGTGGCCGAAAAATGCCTCGAAAGCCTCGGAGGTGGCCGAAAACTTAGTAAAATTCAAATGAGTATAACTTCTTCAATACTCAACGAAATTGAGTGAAACAAAATGGAAAGTTGTAGTTATAAGTGAGGCAAAGAGATTGATACCTTGCATGCTGGACAACGCGTTGTATTTTGGCCGGAAATTGCCTCGAAAGTGGCGGTCTGCGTCGGAGCTCGTGTACGGGGCTTCATGGTTCGACTTCCAAGATGCCAAGACTATGGTTGAGTTCGTAGCGACGAGATAAAGACGATGGTGATGTTGAAATTGTGATTTGATGATGATTTTAGGATATGGGTTATGAGTGTGGCACGGTTAAGGAGAAGAAGAAAGAGAGAGTGACGGAGAGTGACGGGAAAGAGAGGGAGGAAGTAGACCAAAAAAGGGATGGCCCCACGTGGCACACAATTTAACACCAAAAACAATTTTAAAAGAAAATAATACCCAAAACAAAATGAAATTACATTACTTTTAGGGATGGGGTTTTACATAACAATGTATTACTAGACGTAAATGCCACTTGATGTGAAGATGCATCTTTAATCAAGATATTAAAGAAATTTAGAAGCTCAAAGAGTGGAAAAATATTTGAACCACATTATTGCTAGCTTATTGTGAAACTAAGCTACCCCCTCCCTCTTACAAAGTTACAGATAATATCGTTTGTTCAAAAAAAAAAAGAGGAAAATATGTACTAGTCGAAGTAGCAAAGGCATTGTAGTCACTAGGAAGGCCATTTGAGGGTATGTGCTACAAAATCAAGGTCATCACGTGGAGCACCAGCTGCAGCAAGGGCATCAGAGGTCTGCTTAACAAGCTGAAGATAGTCAGACACGGATAGGGCTCCTTTCTTCAAATTTTGAAGCTTAGCTTTGAGCTGCAGCCAGTGGGATCTACTAATACCACCAAAACGGCTCTCCAGGTTGAGAACATAGAGTAGGCGCAGTGGTTGATCCAACGGTGTAAGGGAGAACTGCTTCAGAGAGGCGCAGTGGTTGTAACATTCGGACGCTAAATGATTAATTAATGTATCAAAGTGTATACAAGCAGTCTATATCTCTTGTGATACTCCAACAAAGAAAAGCTTATGGTGGAAGGAGAGCCAATTCATCTTTTATGTTACTATGATCATCGTGATGGTGATCACCCTCATCGTTGTCATCGCTATAACTGTCGTAAACTGGACCAACAGAGAGAGGAGTTTCTAACTTCTCATCTCCGCCCTGCAGATGTCGGAAAGATGTATTCTGTTTCTTGAAGGAACTTCTCTCCGAAGAGTTTGAGGAAGAACTTTCTAGTTTGTGAGTTTCATCCACAATAGAATCGGATGATGTTGATGTCCTCACCAAGTGTGTAGTAGCAGTGGATGAAGTACCTTGTCTGGCCTTCACTCTCCTTTTCCATCCATGTAGCGAATTTCTTACATTTTCGGATACTACAGATTTCTTGAACCTTGAACCCATCTGTGTGATGATAACATAGAGTGGGAATGTTATAAAGCTACACCAGAACTGTGTGACAACCCTGCAGTGAGTGATCAATAAGTCATCAGCATTTATATCTATGATATCGAACCACATTGGCGCAATTTGCAGACAATGAACTAGACCTGAAACACATCAGTTGCAATGGAAAGAGCGAAAAATGCACATTACATACCCAAATGTCAAGCGAATCACAAGGAAAGTACGGTTGTCCATGAAACACAAAGGTTCCTTAATTTCCCACTGGAAACAAAATATTTGAATCAGCGATTCAGCATCACAAGGAACTAAAATAAGGAAGCTTCGAACTTTTTTAATTCAGAGGCCCGTTTAAGATGAAAACTAAAAACTAAAATGGTTATCAAATGGGCCCTTAACAAGTCATTACATTCATACCAGGGACCAGATGAAAGTTGCCATCTCGAGGGCATTCTGAAAAACAAATGCCGGTAAAATATTAGGACAGTGGGAATTAAATGTCATTAATTTTAAGATTTGAAATGGATGCAAGTGTCTAGTACTCACCTGGAAGGATATCAGTTGTATTACACGTAAAAGAAGCCAGGGCTTCTTAAACCAGAAGAGCTCATCTCTTAGTTTAAACTGATGATTTTCCATATACGGACTTTCTTCCATGATTTCGACAGCCAGCTTTACCACTATTCGGTGCAGTTTTGTACCAATAAGCAGGATCAACTGATGTGGGAGTCATGAAAGAAGGGAAACAAAAAGAGAAATTATGCAGCGTTACTTCGAAAAATGTTGAACTTTGGAGAAGCTCAAGGAAATTTGAACATTAGTGACTTACAATGGCTGGAAGGAAGGACAGCCAAAAGTAAAGGTTGCTTCCTGAATGTCAGTAACAAAGTTAAAGCGCGTGGTAAGATTAGCTTGACAGCTAAAATGTATCAATTTTTTTCCAGGAATTTTATCTGCATAAATTTTAATTTGGGTGACAATTGTTATCCTTTGAGACCATAGTCAAGCATTGGTATAAGCTTTTCGAGACAAAAAGAAAATTACCATGAAAATCTAGAACAACGCAACAGATGGTGTAAATCCAAAGAGGCAAACTGCAAAATAAGTGCAAAAAAATGTAATTACGTTCACCAGAATCTCTGTTGAGATGAATAAATTACTAAATTCGTCATAGAAATAAACTTTTACAAAAAAAAACCAGTTTCCGAAGAAGAGTAATAAGTAAAAAGTTTACCTGACACCAACAATATCCCGAAATTCTTCCTCCATGCTGCGAATCATATAATTATGGAAATCATACGACAAAGGAAGTTGATGAGTCTACATGAAGGAGGGGAAACACAGCAGAGTCAGCAATGCAAAGCAAGTCCTGTGATATTTACTCGCACATTCTTTTGCACTCTGAATGACTCAATATGTAATAAAAAATAAAAAATAAACATAAAGCAAGCTATGATACCGTGGATATGACTTATTTTCCATAAATGTAACAGTCGTAAAAAGAAATTAATATTCCAGATGCCATGGCAAAGCCAACTTTTCTACTATAACCGGACTCACCATGTGAAAAAGCATGCAGATATGAATATGAATTATACAAGTACCGTAAATGCTCAAGAAAGACAAAAAAACATTAAGACTAGAACAGAATGTACAGTGATGAAGCCGAAGCGCAAAGCCATGTAAGAAGACCGGTTTATAGAACTCCAGAACTGGCGGCTGAAACAAAGCTGCAAATTGGGTTGAACAAAGTTGATGGTAAAGAAAATCATAACAGCAGATAAAGCGACTCTGAGAGATAAAAGTTTAGGAAACTGCAGTTAACATAGCACAAGCATACATTGCAAATAGCCAAATAGAATATCATTGATTGAAATTGATTGTCCTACGTGTAAATGAACGACGAGGTTAGTTTTAAGCAATGTTGTAGCATCTGTGGAGAATGTGATAATGCCCAAATGCGTGCAAATGTGGGGTCTGAGACCTCAAATTAAAATTTTAAGATACATTTCTCGGTCAAGATGACAAAACAGAATCACCATCTAGCATATAAATCACAAAAAAGTGATAAATTCAAGTGTACGGTTAGATCCATTAAGAAATTAGGATGTGAGAATACCAGCCAAACAAGAACTCTGTGCTGACTCCATGGATGGGATGTGTGGTGACATATGAAAGTAGACAATCTCCTCATTCTTTGAATACCTGGTTGACCTTGCGCGGTATCTGAATACAGGAAACAAAAATGATAGGGCATCCATGACGTCTATAATTTGTAAGGCATATCCAAAGTTACGTCTGGTAATCATGGCAATTCTGGAAATCAATACAAACAGTTTTTTCACCTTCTAAGGTCTTAATTGCTTCTTTGGCTTCATTTTCCCATACTCTCCAGCTGTATAACTGCATAAGATTAGGAAAATGCGCTTAGTTTTCCTGTAAATAGGACGGCACAACCCCATGGACCATTAGAGAAGTTTGATCGATGATATGACATAGTTACCTTAATCATGGCTAGGACAATGGCTACGAAGCTGTAAAAAACATGGGTGATGCCGAGCACAAACATCAAACGGTGAAGCTGTTCAAGACTTTGTTGAGAAGCAAAGGATTCGTGACCCTAGCAACCATATAACAAGATATGAAACAATCTTCGTGTTTATTGCTTTCTATTGGGGCCAATCAGATTTCACTGAGTACCATGTGACAAGCAATTTTTCAACTAACATGCAAGCGAATGTTGTCACATGTGAAAGAACCATAAACTCTGTCATCAAGATTTTTCAAAATGATCAATACACAAAATTAGAACAAGTGATTGCTGAGATTCGCGCGGGAGAATATATACACTTAAAGTATTTCCAACTACAACTGCATTAAAAGGAATTCATTATGCCATGAGCAAGTGAAATTACCTCAGGACAATAGCCGTGTTGAGAACCAGCCTTCACCTGTACTCTGGAGACTGAACTATTCAAATTACCCGAAGTCGGAACAAGAACATGTTCAACAGCATTCAAAAATTCACTCTCCGATGCACATGGAAAGAACCGGCTGCTCATAACCGACGATTTAACACAAATCTTGGCCACAATGATAATGAAGTGACTCATCAACAATGACATAACCCCAAAAAGCATGAGCTCTGCTTCAACAACATTGACAGCCAAAAGGATGAGTCGAAATCATCTTAACAAAGATTAGTACAAATTGAATGAAGAACAAAAAACCAATTCCTAAAATTATTACCTTCTTTAATCTTCTGCAGAGCAGCAATTAGAGACTTCCTTTTAGTCTTATCCAACCACTGCCACAAAGTAGGGGAATAATATAAGACTCTGAGATAATACGATATTCTAAACTACTCTAATTTAGATTGAGGATCAAACTTGATGAAAAGGGGCGGACACACCTGAAGTTTTTCTTTAAATAAGGACAATATTCTAAACTACTGCAATCTACGGATCGAACTTAGATAAAAGGGGTGTGACTAATTGGCTAAACTCACTAAGAAGAGGCACACGATTCAAGGAAAGGTAAGCAAACACCAAAACAAAGACAAACATTGAAGATTTAAGATCAAAATTACCTTTCCAACCCGTTCCAAAGAGCCATTGAAGAAGAACCCAAGAACAACCATGACACAGGTCACACAAGCAACCGTCCATGTTGGGGTTTCAGCCAAGGATCTTCCTTCCCTCTCCTCCATTTTTGACCAATCCCAAACGCAGAAAAACCCAGAAGAACAACTTCTGCTTTTTTCAAAAGCTATCTGCTTCCGCTTGTCTGATGAACCAGAACATTAACACTAACAATGGTACGACTGGTTGTTACATGGGTTAATTGCAAGCCATTAATGGGCTCCGATTAGGTGGTGGGTTGCTGGGATTGTGGGGTTTCCATGCCCAATACTGAGAAGTGCACCAGCAGAAAATTTAAGGAAACATGCATGGAATATTGTCACGAAATTATACACTGACCCAATTTCAGCATGGTGGGTGGCCACAGAAATGGGCCCCACTAGCTGACACTAGCAGTATGCATGTTTTGAAGTTGTCCCTTGACCACAGCATCTCTGGGGCTTTGAGCGTGTTTCTGTCTTTCATGCTGACCGTGTCAATATAATACTGTTTAGTTAGCATTAGTTAGCATGTCGCATTGATTGCAAGTGATCATTTACCTGAATGGTGCGTAAAATCAAACTTTGTAAGTGACTAATCTCATATGAACTAGACTTGATTGCTGAAAATTCAGCAGTATCTCTTGTTGCCAACCAATCACGGTTGAACAGGTGTTCAAGTTGTGAAATTTTTAATCAATTTGGACACGTATCTGGCCGTGATTGGTTGGCAGAAAGAGATGTTGTGCAGCTAAGTCTTTTCCATCTAATATTTAATCTAAAAAAATTTATCGTTTGGTAGAAAAAAAAAAAATGTCACATTGATTAAGAAAATTAATAAAGGATATTGGCAGGGCAAATTTAGGATCGTATTCTTCTGGTGCATTTTTCTACCATATATTTGTTTAAATTAAAATAAAGTTAATTAATTGAAAAATTAATCATAGTTGGTGTATAGGACATATGGCAGTCTAAGGCATGATAAATGCCCTTTATTTTTCTAGAGATTGCATGTTGAATATTGAATCTTGTAAGCGTCACTTCTCTGATTCTTAATTGGTTTTGGGTTGAATGTTTATATTTTAATATGGTGTCATAGGAGATTATTCATGTCACAAGCAGTCTTACGTGCTTCCTTGTTGAGACAAGTCCACATGTGAGGAGAAGCGGAAAGTTGTGACATGTAAGATGACGTGTTAAGAGTATTCTATGTTAAATAATGAAAGTTTGGCGTGATAAGTTTGAAAATAACCAGCACATTTGTACACATGTTTTGAATTAAATGCCAACATTACAAGAACAAAGTTATTTAAACACATAAAATTAACACATTTGCTAAGACGCTCACTTTTATTAGAATTTAGAGTGGCAACTAATTTGTTAATTTTGGGTCTGTAATTAATGAGTTGTCGACCACCTAGCTATATTCACTGTGGTATATCTATTATCGGCCATGGTTGTTGAGAAGATTATAACAATCAATATTGTCTGGGAAGCGATTTCATGGATTTTATATAATATAAGAGAAATGCTAAAGAGATTCTCTCAAAGTTGGACTCTCTGCTGCCTCATGTTTATGACATAATTTTTTATTATGTTGGCATGAGAATTGTGCAAAAAATATGAGTTGGCGGATAGTAGGGGTGGCTTGAAGGGACCGGACCGGACTCGCTTGAAAATACAACGGGCTAGGGCGGGGCGGATTATACTATTTTCAAACCGAGAACCGGACCTAACTAGGCATGTATAAAATGGGCCGGTTCCTAAGGGTCCAACGGGTACCCTATTTTTTTTTCCTTCTAATTTTCAATATCTTCTCAAAACAATAACTGTGAGAAGATGTATCAGAATAGCATTGCAAATATGATAAAGAAACAGACAAAATCAAAGCATGGGTCATATTGTAATCCATTACAGAAACCAGGTGTTCTAATAGAAACCCCATCTAAGCGTTTGGCAACAAAAGAAAAACGAAGAAAGCGTCGCCGGAGCACAAGCTGCACAAATCCAACTTCCTCGCTGGAGAGAGAAAGCTTGAGTTGACCACATTGTGTGCCTTCTCAGTTCTCTCCACCACTCCCCACTACAGCTGGACGACTCAAACAGGGAGATCCGATTGAAAATTTCACAACTTTTCACAAATTTTGTAAATCAAAATTCAGAAATTGACGAAATTGGAAGAAATGAGGGAAATGAGTTACCTCGGTGTTGAGATTAGAGAAGGAGTTGGTGGGGAGGAGGGCGGTGGCAACATATCATTTCTCGGTGGGGTGTGGGTGTGGTGTGTCTATGCTCCGGGAAGGAGAGTTGCAGAGATAGGGGAGAAGAAACAAAGTAGAGGAATGAGGGAGAAGGTTCGAGAGATTGGGGGAGGGGGAAACATGGGGAAGTGGGGTGCGTGTGTGTGTGGAGTGTTCTAAAGAGTGAGAAATGTCACAGCCCACGGGGAGGAACAAAAAGAAGTGGGCCTGGGAGAAAGTAACAGTACCCATTACGGGGGTATTTTTGCAAATGGGTCGGTCCGGGTACCCGTTTTTCTATACTTTTGGAACTGGCCCGAACCTAAAATTTCAAAGGCCCGCCCCGCCCCACCCCGTTTCTCTTTTTTAAAATTAGGATCCGCCCCTACCCTCGGGCCTAGGGCCCGTTTGCCCACTCCTAGCATATAGTGTATGAAAAGTCTCAATTTTGAAAGTCGTCTTAGTATTTCTCATAAATAGAAGCCCAGAGGTGGCATTGATGATTAGGGAAAAAAAAACTCCAACATGTATTATGACAAGCTGAGTACTTGAAAAATTCTGTTGTTCATTATGATAAATTTTTCAAAGTATCGTTTTCAACTGGTTATAATACGAGTGGAGGGACACAGAAAAATATATTATTTCATCCACTTGTATTATAACTTGTGAAGTACGCTTTGAATACTAGGCACTTGGAAAAATCTCTCATTGGTTAGACGGCTCATTTAAAATTGTGAGATATTGAATTCAATTACAAATGTATATCAAATAGCGAAAATTTTATTATACTCCAAGAATTCTTACTTCATTAAAACTAATTGTAGTTGGAGTCAACATAATGTCTTTTTACGGTAAAGACCACGAAGTGTCCCCACACCCAAAGGATGTGACTAATCTCTGCTCGAGGTTCGGCTTGCCTCTGGCCATAAAGTGCTCTTAGTTGGTTTCAACCCCTACCAGAAAGGTACCAAAGAATCTGCCAACTGAAGGTGACAATTTGCCAATCGCACCACACCTGGTTGAATCAACAAAATGTTTGAATACTTGTGAATTCATACCTTTCTAGTAAGGCTCAATTCAATCTAATCGTGGCTAGTTCTGATATTTAGAGGCTTTGGTATGTTCTTTTCGTGTTTAAATAATTTAAATAAGGTCTCTTGAAAAAGAGGATGAGAGTCGAACTCTTTTCGATATTTGCAATTACGTAGCCAAGATTGTATTCCCCTTACTCATACTTGGGAAGTGATACATTCTTAAATATCATCCACTATATATATACACCGAAATTCAGATTACAGATACATATGTTGCTTGCCATGTAAGAAACTAGAGCTCTTCTTTTGCTTTCTTCTGCTGGTCTACATCTTCTGCCTTTTTCGGTTGCACAACATCTTCTGGCTTTTTCCGGTCAGCGTCTTCCGGCTTAGTAACCGGAAAATCATGCTCGATCCAAGCGAGATAGCCTCCTCCCATGTTGCTCACATTCTTGAAACCCTATCATTTCATTGACAATGTTCTAAGAATTTGATAGAAATGAAAGAACAAAGATGAGCGCAGTGAAAGGTGGAAGTATACGCACAAATAAAACCGGTTTCAAACTTTTAATAAAAAATAAACGAAAGGGACAATAAACTGTGGTTGTTATACGACTTATTGTCGATTTAGTTTAGTGCCTTCCAGTTTTAATTCTGATTAAACATCTGTAATCAGTTCTATTTGTACGTATTTCGATAAAATATGCAAAAAATGGATACGGATTTGAGAATACTTACAGCAGCCAGAAGATCAGCAGTTGCATAAAGGGATCTAACACCACTTTGACAACCCTGTAAATATAATTATTTCACATTCAGAAATTTACCAGTAAATAAATGTTCTTGATTCTTGGTAAAAAGCTACAAGATAACCCATGAAAGTAAACAGTAAGAAAATTACCACAACAATAAGGTCATCTTTGTTGCAGGCAGATGAAACCTCTTCCAAAAACTGGGGATTTTTCACCATACCTGAGGTAGAAGAACACATGAAATTGATGGTAAATAGAAATGAAAACTAGTGAAAACATTAATAGCTAACAGAAGTTACAGCCACCTTTAGGTGTATTGAACATGTAAGGAATGTTCAGAATCTTCTTTGTATCCACATGCCCTTTCTTGTACTCCTCCTCCGTCCTATTATAAATACCATTAATTAAATTCCTCATTGAAAAGTTATCATTTAATACTACGATCTAATAATATTTATCATTACTTATAAGTTAAAGATCTTAGGTTTGATTTTCGTTAAATACGAATTTGAACCACATTATTGCTAACTATTATGAGGCTAAGTCCATCCCCTCCCCCTAAAGTTCCCTAATTTGAGAAAGATCAAGAAAAAATGAAAGGGGAAAGAGAGCTCTTTACCTAACTTCCAAATAACCATAGCCAGATTCGAGCAGATGTTTTGCTTCTTGAACATCAACGGTGACAACTTCCGATTCCGAGCTACAGCATAACAGAACAACTATATAAACAAACCCAGAAAGCAACCCGGCAAACCAAGAAAAACCCATATCACAATTTGCAATACAGAACTCAAGAAATTAATTTTCTGAAAATTTGGATAGAAAAGGGCCACCTTCCAATAGAACCCATGAGGAAGAACTGGTGTTATATAAGTAGCTCTGGTTTTTGTGAAATCTGTTGGCTGTTTGGTTGATTTTCCGGGAAAAACCAGCTGAGGATGGAAAAGGTGGGCTGAGGAACCTTACTGCTGCTGCGGTGTTTCGTTTTTCTGTGGGGAAGACCGGAAGAATTCCTTACAGATGGGGAGCTAAAGCTACTTGCAGTTTCAATCATGGGTCCACATAACATCGTGCCGCCTAATGAGAACCCACCTTTGATGTGAACTTCAACCAAATTCATAGCATATGTCCAATCATGGGTTATGTATGTTATGACTTTATGAGAAATTCTCTGCGGATGACGTCCGTTGTTTCTTAAACATGTTACAGCATTACTACTTTCCTACTAGTCACATTCAAAGTGTCCAAAAACATTTTCTTTATGTTTTTAATGAGTTATTTCTATATGTGCATCAAATTGTGATTCACATAAATTATTATTTTTTCTTTAAACTTGCAGTTATTGTAATATAATTATACGAGTATTCAACCAAAAGAATCTTTAATATTTTAATGTGACCTGATTAATAATTTAATAGTATAACAATGGATTTGGACTTTGTGGAATCCATATCCATCAAAATCCACTAATCAATCTCTTGATAGGGCAAATTGCTCAAAATGCTATTTTATTTAAGTAGATCTTGAAATTAATATTTCTAAACTCTTGGATTACATGCTTTGTATTGTATCGAATCCGACTAACATACTAGATACCTTTACACCTAAATTATATATACATATTTACACCTAAATTACTATTTCGTGACACCACCTGAGCTTCATGCAACACATGCGGCAGATTGCAGAGGGTCATCAAATTTCTGGTGATTCATATGAACGGATCTGCGTCGAGAGCGCAGGTTTATTCAAGATGCGTTCAAGGTGTACGCTTTCACGGAAACATTAAGCAGCAGCTGTTACTGATATTTCCATGGCAGTGTAGACAAATATCAACCTTATGTCTCTTCAATCCACGCAATGGAACACATTCGAGTGGCGTTTGTATGGATGTCCACAAAAAACAGGAGCAACCCTGAAAAGAAACAACAGACACAATGTTGGATGTGACAATGGTGATGACAGAAGAAGCCTCATGGTTGCTAGAAAGTAGGAACGCGCCTTAGGCGTGGATTACAACTGAAAAGCATTTGGAAACCAAAAGGGATTGCTGTCACTTCTATAAGTCAAATGATAGAGATTTGTAAAATGATTTGGCTTTGATTTGCATCAAAATGGCCAGCGCAACAGTCCAAATGCCAACAAAGTCAGTCTTTCAAAGGACCTCAACATGTCCAGCGAATCTCGTCCATAAAAAGGTTATTCATCCTTTTGTTGGAGTACGAGGGAAAAACTTTCAAACTAACCTCGATACCTTGAGAGTCATATTTTCCATTCGCTAATTGTATAACCAGGTTTTTCTCTTGATCTGCAAGAAGAAATAACCAAATTTTCAGTATATAATAAAGGGAGTTTTAACGAAAAGTCCGCGGTACTATTCATTTTAACGAAAAACCACATTTTACACTAAAAAGTCAAACTTGGTACTATTCACTTTACTCTTTATTTTGTCCTTATCATTAAAACTCAAAATTTTCAAGCCCTTTTCATTAGTTTTTCTTATAATTAAAAGTAACCCCACAACCTGAACAATTCAAACAGTAAAAAAGAATCATCCATCAAACACTAAATAGCGAGGACGGGCCCAATTCTCTTACCTCAGCATTCGCAATTTTCTTTCTTATATCGTTCTTGCACACGGGGCAGTTTCTCCCCCATTTTTTCAGCCATGAATCCACACAGCTTGAATGAAATTCTGCAAGTAGCTCTCAAGCTGATTAACAGACATCAACAGACTTCGAATAACAAGGTGAGGAAGTAGATCTAAACTACAATTAACCTTTCGATTAAGGCCAAAGTCAATTGCCTAATATGATGATGGGCATGAAATGTCCCTAACCCTATAAGGTTATGACCAACATAGGATTTAACAGCATGGCGATAATAGCAGCTTCTCCAAGTTCTTTCTTCTTAGACTGGACACGTGTTCTAATACTTGTGATCACATGTCCACAGTATGAAAGTTCAGCGCATTACAAACCCAAGTTCTTCTACAATGTAATTTATGACCAGTTGAAATTCTTCTGCGGTATCATCAAGGTAGGAGGCAAACATGTACTATGATGTCAAACATTTATGGCTTGATGGAACTGACACCGCAACTATGATGAAAATACAAGGAATATTAACGTGAGGGAACATCTTATAAATTACCATGTTGGCAGGGGAGAACTTTAAGAATTTCGGAATCTTTGTAATTCTCAAGGCAGATGGCACAAGTTTCTTCAGTGTGGCATTCATCCAAACCGGCAGAACTGAATGTGAAGCAAGGTAGAGCATCCACAATCTTGGTATCAGCACTTTTAGGAAGTTGGTTTCTTCCTTGAGTAGTCCAGCTCCAGTTTCTCTGAGCACAGAGGGCAATCACAAGGAGACCCAATACAGTTAGAAATGAGATGAAACATACAGCGAACACCGACCAGGCCTTTTCATTTGGTAATACGAAGATGCAGCATTCCCCTTCTTCCCCACGAGCATGTTCCTTTAGCATTTCACCAGATGCTTTGGAAACAAATACAGCACGAATTGTAACATTCTTGCTGTTTATCGTCACTGATAAAAGAGGACGGCAATCATTATAAATTATAACAGCTCAACGTAGACTCAATACAATCTTCAACGACATAAGAGGAGCCCAAAATGAAATCGAACAACACAAATATAACAGAAGTAAACAGAAATTTCAAGGGACATGGTGACTCACTGTGAACCAATTTTTCTCTTCTATTATCGTAAACAATCACAGCATGAAATCCGGCATTTTGAGCGTGTTGCACTTTATCCTCAAAAGTACATTCACCTCTTTCTACTAAAGCAAACCTTGTTATATCAGTTTCATTTGATTGAACACCATAGCGCAGAGGCAAGCAGGCATCCAAAGGGTCTGCTACAAGCAAAGCTCCACATATTTCAGAGCCGCCGACAGCAACAGCTATCACAATATTCAGATTTCAATGATTAGTAAAAGTACTTGGTCTAAAACTAAAAGTGATCATCCAAATATAATCTTGTTCAAGGGCATTTGAATTGAACCCATTTCGAATATATTTGATTTGAGTTGAACCCATTTCGACTTTTTACGTTAAGCTAAGGGATCGTTCGATAACCATTTCAGTTTTTAGTTCCCATTTCTTTCCGAAATAAGTGAAAACAAAAATTCGAAATGGTTATCTAATGACCCCTTAGATTAACCAAAACCTGAAAATTCCGAAACGGGTTCAACTAAAATCGAAAGCTGTGCTAACTGAAGAGACAAAAGGAAGGAAAGACTAGTTTTCCCACATTTTCTCAGCAACCAAACAGCAAAAGATGGAAAGTTACCATATTTGGCGGGAAGGTCGGGGATAAGAATTCCAGATGGTTGGAGAACAATGTTAGCTGAGCTAAGTTGGAGAAGCTGAAGATAAACAACCACAAAGAATCCCACTACGGCTTCCCTCATCTTCCTCTCTGTCTCTCTCTCTCTCTCAGCTCCAAATTACCTAAATTAAACACAAAATTAACAAAAAAAAATAATCAAAATTTATTGAAATTCATGAATTCAAGCAATTAGTGACTAAATAAACCGAAAATCGAAAACAGAAATTGAAAATAAATAAAAGGGCATACCGATTCAGTGAGCTCGTAAGATTAGCGAGACTGAAAAACCCCAGAAGCAGATGGAGAGCTGAAAATTGCCAAGTTTCCAACTTTTCAACGGTATTTTCTACTGTATTCGAGCTATACGCTGTCGTTTAGGGTTTTGACCTAAAGCGCTGCGTTTTGATCAGTAACCATTAGCCGCCGGAGTTGAAAAGCTTCGGTTTTTAACACTGATCTGATTTTTCAGTTGCAGCTTTCGAATCTGTCTGCGAATTTCATGGAAGAAGAAGAAGAAGCAGCTTCGAAGCCGGCGCTGCCGGACGCCTTCCTCGATTTTCTGAAGGAGAACGGGTTGGACCCTTCGATTTATTCGGAGAGCCAATCGACCCCACGTTACATAAGGTACTAATTCTCTCTGTGAATTTATTATTTGATAAATACTCGTAAATAGAACCGTTACGAACTTTTAATCAAAAATTAGAATACAACGATATTAAACCAACAATAAATCATATATAAATTAATTTTTAGTATTTTTCATTGTATGAGTGCTTCGGTTCGGTTTTTGATTAAAAGTTTGTAACTTTGTTGATTTGTGCATGTTTGCCCCTGCTGTTTTTTGCATGTGTTTTTGTAATGGAAGAATTGGGTTTTGTTTGTTATGATTGAAAGGCTGAAGCCCGGATTCGAAGATCGAATCGAAGAGATTGAAGCTGAGATCAAGTGCAAGCTTGAAGAAGTGGAATGGTTGCCTGGATTTTATGCTCTTCCGCCGGATGTTCAGATTGCTAACTCAAATGCATACCGGGAGGGGAAGGTGAGGGGGGAATTGGGCAGTCGGGTTTTGTTTTTTTACTAGCAAGAAAGTTTCGGTTTTTGCGATTTTTTATTGCAAGATTATGAGTTTGTGTTCGTTGGATTTTGGGTTTTAGATATATGGAATTGACGCGGCGTCTGGTGCTGCTGTTTCAGCATTGAGTATCTCAGCTGGAGATCATGTTCTTGACCTTTGTGCTGCTCCTGGTAAGTTGTTTTCTTGTTTCTGTTTGTTACTATCGTAGATTGCGTCGAATGGGAGTAAATTGATTTCGTAAAATGCAATGCTTAACGTGTAACAATGTGTAAATTTATCAGCTTTTTAAGCCAGTTGAAGATTATGAGCAAATGCAACTAATTCCGTGTGAGATGTATTTGACAATATTCATGTGCGAAATCTGATTCAGTTGTTACAATGATGACTTTTTTTCTTTCTTTTTTTTTTGCAAATGGCTCACTTTGCTTTCTTCTCGTGTATGTTCTATCGTCAGGTGCTAAGCTTTGTATGATATCAGACCTTCTTGGCAATTCGGGTTCTGTAACTGGTGTTGATGTTTCAAGCCATCGTTTAGCAGCCTGTAGGACAATGTTACAGAAATATGCATTGGGCAATCGCTGCCGACTATTTGTTGCTGATGGGACAACTTTTTCCCTCGTACCCACGAGAGTTCTTTCAGATCCAAAATCATGTAACTGATCTGAATCCACATATACCTGAAGCTTCATATCATATGTGGAGTGAAAATCATAAGAATGCTATATCCAAGCATGTTTCTGTTTTTAATATGTTGTCATTCTGTCTAGAATTATGCAGGTGAATCTACTTGGGAAGAAAATGTGACATTCAAGGAGTGGACATCTAGGAGACCATGGAAAGAAAGGAAAGAAGCAGCTAGGGTAAGAAAAAATGGTGCCGTTCGGTCAGGGAATCAACTTCCAGAGCTCATTTATTATGGCCGCCACTCTGGTGTGGCTGGACTGACTAAAAGTGAATTGTACCAAACTTTTCGTGACAGCGAATATTTGAGCTGCGGCTATGACAAGGTAATACTGCATTTTGGTTCGTTCTTTAAACCCGCCTTTACAGGTCTCTTCACTCTTTCTATTTCCGTATTTTTTTGGACAATCACTAACACCATTTCCATATCTTTTATGTTATTTCTTTGTCGTTTAACGTCGTTTATAGTTTCATTGAAGTTTGCTAAGTTAGCGGGATGTTTATTCAGGTACTAGTGGATGCAGAGTGCACTCATGATGGATCAATTAAACATGTCCAGAAATTCGAACAGTGGGGATGGGAAACTCTTCAACGTCGTGTACTGGATGCAGAAAGAAGTGATAGCCTCACCGTGCTTCAGGTATCTGATTTCAGTTTCTCTCAAATGTATTTGCGAACTATGCTACTTCATTTATTATTATTACTTCTCTATTGTAATTTTTCCCATGTGCATTTAATGGCAGAATTCTAGCTTCCTTGTGCATCGTCCCCTGTTATAAAAATGCTTAGTAAAGTGATGAAAATGTGTCTTTGGTTTGCAGTTGAAGCTCCTAACCAATGGTTTTCGATTGCTAAAATCTGGGGGGATTCTTGTTTATAGCACTTGCAGGTGCCTTCTGTTGTTTGCTCCTTTAACCTTTAGGACATTACGCATAAAGGATATTCGCTTGTATTTTGCTAATTTTCGTTTTCTGTTGATTAGTTTGACAGTTGCTCAGAATGAAGACGTGGTAAAGCAGTTTCTTGAGGGAAATCCTTGTGCGGGTAAAGTCCTTTGTGCTTTGTAATATCATTAGTGATGGTTTAAGTAATTTACAGCCTGCAACTTATGGGTATGGTGACTGTATTAAACGATTAAGTATCATTTTACCTGTAGCAGAACGGCTAATCAAAATTAGTTTACCAGACATGATGGTTTAAGTACTTTGTTTTTTCGTTACATTTTTAATGTCATAAAGAAACCAGATAACAATATCTACTCTAGACAAACTCATAATCAGTTGTTAATCCCATACTATCTACATTACATTACGAGCTGAAGTTGTTTCTACGACTTTCTCCTGCTCGCGCAGCTCTTGCATCTCTAGTTCGTACTCTATGAACAATTTATCATTACATCAGAGTATAGTCATATCATTTTACACGCTGATATCCCTGTGGTTCATCGGTTCCTTCTTATTCCGCAGAGTTGCAGGTGATAGATGCTGCTGAAAATTGGCCGTGCAAGAACGGGCGAGTACCAGATACCCTGCGCTTTGATCCCGTGACTTCAAAAACGAGCGGACTGTTTGTCGCAAAGTTCTCGAAATTGACCATTTAATCAAGTTTTAGTTGTACTGCATTTTCTTTTCGTTTCTTTGCACTGCTGAATAGTTCAGACAACCATTTAGCAAGGCAAATGGCATTTCAGCTTTCCTCCCCTCCTTTTTTTGGTAAATAAATGTGGCTCCATGCCCAACAAAGAGAAACTAAAGCAAAAAAGCAAAACATCAAGAGATCTAGAGATTCCATCAGCGTTCGACACCAATATATTATGACAACATGCAAGAGCTTGATCGAAATAAACTGGACTAAGAGAATACGACAAACTTAAGTTAGCTAGTTCATTAGTCACAAAACTCATCTCTTTTTATGCAATTAAAGTTTTGTTGAAGTATTTTCCCCGGATAGTGTAGAAGAACTATACCAAATCGGTCGGGCTTGTCAAGAAACTACTAGATCCTAACGATAATCGGTAAGGCTTTGTTATGTTACTAGTTTAATACCTAAATGACAATTTTTCTGAAATGTCTAGACTACTTAGTACGGAAAATGAATGATCATAATTGAATTTAAAAAAATAATTAAAAAAAAACTCTATTTTAGCTTACTTGTCAATCTAATGGTTATAAAACTGGATTATCTAGTAGTCCAGGCTATTGAAGATTCACCTCCTAAACTATACGAAGCCAAACTGTAATGTTAATATTAACTTGATTGCTATTTGAGGATTAAATCAAAGTAAAACTAATGAAAAATGTTAGAAAACTTTGAGTTTTAATGATAAGAACAAAATAAAAGATAAAGTGAATAGTATATGATTGATTTTTTAGTCTAAAAATATGATTTTTCGTTAAAATAAACAATACCAGAAGTTTTTTTTGTTAAAATTCTCTTAAATCAAACCAAATTAGTTCAAGCCCATTCCTACCAATAATGTTTGGAGGGAGCATTTAGGTACGTACACTGCGTGCATTAATTAATAAATAACAAGTGGAAAGTACATCCCCAATAATTGAAGAAATTTTTGGTTATGATGCGAATAAGGACGGTATATCATATGTTTTTATACAAGTAGTGAAAAATTTTAATTTTTAAGTTATTAACTTTTTAATACATATAACCTACCATTTATATAGAAACACATAATATACTATCTCGTGTGACGGTGAACAATCTCTCTAATAATAATTGGTACGTGTTTTTTGTTCTATAAACTAATAAAGACTGAATCTGAATCAGAAAATGTACGCGGCCGGAAATGTGTACAGATTCATCCGACGTAATTACATATGCATACTTCAGTATCCAAAACCAACACGCCGTCGTTTCATCACGTTGCATTATTAGCAAGCCTCCAAAAAGCTTCAGGACAAACTCGTCGGTAAATCCAGGTCACCGCTGACGTCTCTCAAGAACTGCCAGTCAAACCCAGAATATTGCTACAAGGTACACACAAGCTCCGATCAAAAAGGCTCCAATCCTCGTTTTTCGGAAACCAAAACGTCCACGTTTCACATTCTCGTTTAGCGCTCGGAGGAGCAGATGACCGGCGGCAGCGGCCACGAAATCGCAGCTCCTCTCAGTAAGCAAACGCTCAAATTACAAGTTTCTCCTTCTTTTTCGCCAAATTTACATTTCTAATTCCACTAATTTCCCTCCATTTTGCTATCGCCGCAGTTCCGAAGACTCAATACGATGCCTCCGCCTCATCTCCGCCGCCGGCGGACGAGAACTCTCCGATCGAGCAAGTCGCCCTCACCGTTCCGGTCACCGACGATCCCTCCCTCCCGACCGTCACTTTCAGGACATGGACGCTCGGAGCCCTCGCGTGCGTTCTACTCTCCTTCCTCAACCAGTTCTTCTGGTACCGCCGCGAGCCCCTCTCGCTCACCTCGATCTCCGCTCAGATTGCGGTGGTCCCGCTCGGCCACCTCATGGCGTCGCTGATCACGGATCGAGTTTTCTTCAAGGGGCGAAAATGGGAATTCACGCTCAATCCGGGACCCTTCAATGTGAAGGAGCACGTGCTCATCACCATCTTCGCCAACTCCGGAGCTGGGAACGTCTACGCCATCCATATCGTGAGCGCGGTTAAGATCTTTTACAAGAAGAACCTGTCGTTTTTCGTTGCGCTGCTTGTCGTTTTGACTACTCAGGTGTTGGGGTTCGGGTGGGCCGGGCTGTTCCGGCGGTACTTGGTGGAGCCCGCCGCAATGTGGTGGCCTCAAAATCTCGTTCAGGTTTCGCTCTTCAGGTAAACTCGCCTGATTTCTTCATCCACGTGTCGTTTCATTAATGGCGCATGTAATTGTTGGTCTACGTAGGCTCGTTGACTAGCCAATGGTCAAACCAATTTGCTTATTATTGAGCGATATATCTTTTCTCAACATCAGATGAATTAAAAAAGATCAATAAAAAAAAATAACAAATTGTGTCGGATGTAAAAATGAACGTGTAAATAACACTATCTTATTCATAGTAATACGCCTTGTCTTGGGCCTTTAGGTAAGGGTGATTTTAATTAAGAGTTTATTCAATCAAGATAAATGAATTTATAGAAGTCATAGTATTTACTATTCAATCAACATTTTAAAAGAGTTAAAGTCTATAGCGATCTAAGTGTATTAATTCCGAATTTTGAAGTAGTTAATAAAACTCTTTATGTATTAAATTAGGATTTGATCTGAAGTATTTTTAAAATAAAGGATTTTAATAGATCTGAAGGGATTTTATAGTGTTGTTTAGGCTTTATGCGTCTTAAGATTTTTAATGATTTCACCCAAAATTAACATAGAGTCTATGGAACTCCATTAAACTCCATGAATTAATAACTATTTTAAAATCTTTTATAGTAGCTTAGGGTTTCCATAAATTTATAAACTCTTGAATTTATTTATTTAATACAAGCTTAAACTCAAGTGCATATAAGTCTTCATCCGCTCTAACCAATATAGCTATGCTTCCGTCTATAATTAACAAGTGGTAGTTAATTACCTATTAGTTGTGATAATTGATGCTAATATTATCTAAACATGCTGGTTTAAGTAATTAGAGGAAAAATTACAATAGAAGTTACTATAGCAAGGAAAATGTAGGGGCCAGAGTTTGCAACTTTAGTAGTTAAAAGCATTTACAAACGATATTTGGGGGAAGGGGGATTCAAAAGCGAAACTAAGGTGTAAAGAAGAATACTCATAAACCAACTAAGCTACAAACCTCTTGCTATGTTAGCCTTCATTTTTATCATAAGTAGTATTTTGAACACTCTGGCATTATTAGGGGTCTCCATATGCTACATAATATGTTCACTTATTTTTCCTCAAGATGGGGCTTTTCTAGCATAATAGCATTACTTGTTAGGCACGTCTTGTAACGTTTTCAGAGAATATTTTCAGAAAATGGAATCGTGAAATTCATGAACGTGCTTTTTCAAGATCCGAGAATGTGTAATTCTTGCTGCCTATTTTTCTTTGCAGTTGGTTTTTAGTGTAATACTATAAGACTATCAGCCTCTCACTTAAGTAGTATAAACGAGAATGTTGAGGAAGTCATGAATCATGACTGCTCTGTGTGGTTTGTGTGCATGTTATGTATTTACAGGGCACTGCATGAGAAAGAAGAGAGGCCAAAGGGTGGATTAACAAGAAACCAGTTCTTCCTCATTGCCTTCACTTGCAGCTTCGCTTACTATGTCCTTCCCGGTTACTTATTCCCAATGCTAACTTCCCTTTCCTGGATCTGCTGGATTTTCCCTAGTTCCATCCTGGCTCATCAGCTCGGTTCAGGACTGCACGGTCTTGGCATCGGTGCTATTGGCCTCGATTGGTCAAGTATATCCTCTTACCTCGGGAGCCCACTTGCCAGTCCGTGGTTCGCTACTGCCAATATTGCTGCTGGTTTTTTCCTTGTGATGTATGTCATTACTCCTGTGACTTATTGGCTCAATGTATATAATGCCAAAACTTTTCCCATATTCTCGGATGATCTGTTCACATCTACTGGCCAAAGCTACAACATATCAGCTATTATAGATTCCAACTTCCGCCTTGACATTAATGCATACGAGGGAGAGGGCCCCCTCTATATGAGCACCTTCTTTGCTATCTATTATGGCATCAATTTTGCCTGCCTTACTGCCACTATTGTTCATGTTCTCCTCTTTAATGGGAGGTAAGTGACACTTTACACATTCAACTGCTGCTGTCTGTTCAATATTCTCTAAAGCAAATTTTCCATAAGTTGTATTAGAATTCTTCACTTAAGCTCGGGTTCTGCATCAATATATGTGCAGTGATATCGATTCTCTGGTGAAATAGCTTATATATTGTTATACATTTTGCTCACAAAGCCTTATTGTATCGAGCGTGCAGAGACATCTGGCAGCTAAGCAAGTCTGCCATCAACGAGAACAAGATGGATGTGCACACAAAGCTCATGAGAAAATATAAGCAAGTTCCTGGATGGTGGTTCATGTGCATCCTTTTGGCTAACATAACCGCAACCCTATTTACTTGCCATTATTACAATTATCAACTACAACTGCAATGGTGGGGTGTCTTGCTTGCTTGTGGTCTTGCCTTGTTTTTCACTCTTCCTATTGGAGTCATCAATGCCACAACAAATCAGGTGTAGTATCACGCTCCTTCTCATATTCTGCTTTTTTTTGTTTTGAGTTAGGATTTTATTTACCTTTCTATCCACTTATGTCATCCAATCTTTTGTCGCACGCGTCTTTCTAGCTTTGCATTTTTATTTCTCTAGCATTAACAATCTTTTCATTTCCGAACAGATGCCAGCGTTGAATGTGATCACAGAGTACATCATCGGGTATCTGTATCCAGGATATCCAGTTGCCAACATATTGTTCAAAGTTTATGGATACATAAGCATGAAGCAGGCCATCGCATTCCTGGAAGACTTCAAGCTTGGGCACTACATGAAAATTCCTCCCAGAGCAATGTTCATGGCACAGGTTAGCATCCTGTGTTTTTCTCTTCTCAAACATATTCGGAAACAAAAAAAACTCACCAAGTTTCATCAAATTTCTTGTCAGGTAGTTGGTACTGTTATAGCAGCGTTCGTCCATTTAGGAACTGCCTGGTGGCTTATGAGCACAGTCCCAGACATATGTGATAGGGCATTACTACCATCAGACAGTCCATGGACTTGCCCGGGCGACCATGTCTTCTACGATGCTTCTGTTATTTGGGGTCTTGTCGGGCCTCGCAGAATATTTGGTAATCTTGGCCACTATTCCACCATCAACTGGTTTTTCTTAGCTGGTGCTATAGCTCCTGTCCCAGTTTGGCTTGCTCACAAAGCCTTCCCAAGCAAACATTGGATTAAACTTATCACCATGCCGGTGCTCTTTGGGGCAACAGTTAACATGCCTCCGGCTACTGCTGTCAACTACACCAGCTGGATTCTCATTGGATTCGCATCAGGGTTTATCGCTTACAGGTATTATCGCGCCTTGTGGAGTCGCCACAACTACGTGCTATCTGGAGCTCTGGACGCCGGATTAGCGTTTATGGGGGTACTTTTGTACTTGTGTCTGGGGATGGAACATGTTAGCTTGAAATGGTGGGGAAGCAGTCCAGATGGTTGTCCTTTGGCTTCTTCCTCAACAGCCTAATGAGTTACAGCTAAAACATGCCCCCTGCTGCAAGAAAAGTTGTATGTGTTTTTTTTTTTTTTTTTTTAGAACAGAAATGTTGTATGTTTGATATGCATAATTGTGCGCTTAGGGTAGAACTGTAAATAACTTGTGTAATAACTATTGTTAATTGATTATTTGATAGCAAATACCAATTCATTTTTGCTAACCTATTGTGAGGCTTAGGTTTGATTCTCGCTAAGGTAAATTTGAATTATATTATTGCTAAACCATTGTCAGGCTTAGTCCACTCTACACAAAAAAAAAATAAAATAAAATAAAATTACCAATTCATTTTTTATTGCAAGCGATGGTTCTAATTTGAGCTGCATTTTGCTATGCATGAATGAGAGCATTTTGCTTAGAAATAGTGATATTGACTTGCCATTTACAAGTTTAATAAATGGATACTTTGGATACGGTTCCTAATTCTTAACATTCTTTGACTAAAACTTTAACGGTATTCAAAGTTTGATCAAAGTCTCTTGACTTTGTACACCTCATTATATTACAATTAATATTTATATTTTTATAGTTATGACATTAATTGTTTGATATTTTATGAGATTTATAATCCTATAAATTCAAAATCCCTTATTATAATACTATTAGAAACGGTTACAATAAAAAAAATTCAAACATTTTGATTGAATAAATGGATAAAAACTATGTAAAAATAAGAAATAATAAATGGCAACAGAATGTATCCATAGTGTTAAAGAAATTGGTAAATTTTACAAAAAAAATTGGTACATTTCACATATAACAAAGTGGTACATTAATAAAGAAGAATGGGTATATTATAAATTATTTAAAGTACAGATAAAAGATTAAAAAATTATGAGTACAAATGAATTTTTAAAAAATATAGGCGCTAAAAGAAATTAATACATGGGTACAAAAAAACCTAAAAATAAAATACTACAAATCTAAAAAAATGTTGCAAATTAAAAGTGGGTACAAACTAAAAATATAAATATATGATATACAAAGTTTAGGCATAAAACATAAATATACCATATGTAATTTTTTCTATCATTGATTAAATATACAATGTCATGTGACGGTATACACATGGGTACAAACACAAATAAAACTTTAAAAAAGATGGGCACAAAAAGAAACTAATATATGGGTACAAATTAAAAATGAAAAAAAAATTGGCACAAATTAAAATTAAAAATAAAAATATATGATAAAAATTTTAGCCATAAATATAAAATATACTAATTTAAAAATAAATAAAAATTTTATTATTCAAATAATTAATGATGTTATTAATACCCAAGGACCTTGATAAAAAATTGAAAATGAATAGAATTTTAATCAATGGAGTAGCAAAAAAAAGAATGTGAACCTAATTTCTCCTTTAATAAAACTAGAGACAAGACTTTTAAGTTACCAACGGATGCGGAAATTTTTTATTTTATTTGAATAATAAGTTCTAAAGTGGATTCAGAGGAGGAAAAAGAAGGTACACACGTAAAAGACATTTTTATCCCTACATTTAACAGAAAATTAATGAAAAAAAAATTACTTTTGGATTAAAGTTGCTAACGGACTACATCATCAGAGTTTAAATCCTAATTTTTTTTTAGTACGGAGACTATCTCCTGATTATTTTATCACCATAATAACCGTTTATTAGATTAGTCCTATCTAAAATGAGATTGGTTGGGAAGTCCAAATACACTATTGCCACCTTGGGCAAATAAGGATTACAGAAAAAACAGATTAGTCCTATCTAAAATGAGATTGGCTTGGAAGTCCAAATACACTATTGCCACCTTGGGCAAATAAGGATTACAGAAAAAACAGACGGTTTTGATCCAGGGGTTCACCTGGTTTATGTGATGGTTTTAGCTCTAATCTCTCCCGTGGATTTTGAAATGTCCTTTTTGTCCTCTCCATCCACTTGATGAACCCGACATTACATTATTAAATTTGGTATTGTTTAAATAAATTTAATCATATCATTATCAGTCCCGGAATTGTAAAACCATGGACTGAAAAACCAAACAGATATGTTTAGACATTTGTTTTAGTTATTAATAATTTAATAAAGCTAATTAATGAAGGCAAAAACAAACTTATAAATAACTTGGTCAGGCAGAACCAGAATCCTCGGACAAAACTAACCAAAACAAACACATCTGGTCTGAGTTTTCTTTCCTTTGATTACTTTTAACCATGCTTTTTCCGTCGCGATTTCTCGCTTCCCCTGCCGGAAAATGGCTGGGATTTGTGACAGCCATTTGGGTTCAAGCCATCAGCGGCAACAACTACACATTTTCCAACTATTCTGGTGCCCTAAAATCTTTGATGGAACTCTCCCAGACTCAACTCAACAATCTATCCGTTGCTAAAGATGTTGGCAAGGCATTCGGGTTGTTATCCGGCCTTGCTTCCGATCGTTTGCCGACTTCCGCCATCCTCATTGTCGGAGCATTGGAGGGCCTCATTGGATATGGAGTTCAATGGCTGGTTGTTAGTCAGAGAATCAGCCCTCTTCCCTACTGGCAGGTATTGTCGATTCGACATTTAGGTATTATGTTCTCTTATCGTGCAATATGTTATGTTATGTTGTCATACTATTAATTTAAATTTTTTTGCGCAATCTGTTGTGTTTGCGTTGTCAAACTGGCAATTTCAACATCTTAAACTCGAGATTGGTTATATGCAAGAACATTTACATCATTTGAACTGCTTTCTATTTTCGTATATATTTTTTACGGGTTCTTGAAATGATTTTCTACTCTGGCTGCAGATGTGCATATTTATGTGCATGGGAGGAAACAGCACAACATGGATGAACACAGCAGTGCTAGTGACATGCATGAGAAATTTCACGAAAAACCGCGGCCCGGTCTCAGGAATCCTCAAAGGGTATGTAGGGCTAAGCACAGCAATCTTCACAGATTTATGCACAGCTCTTTTCTCATCCAATCCCTCCAAATTTCTCTTCATGCTTGCCGTAGTCCCTGCTGTTATCTGCCTCATAGCTACCCTTTTCCTCAACGAAACCCCACCGGCTTCCACTCTACCGGAGATAAAACAAGAAGCCAAGTTCTTCCATGTTTTTGATTTAATTGCGGTTTTCGTAGCTATCTATCTCTTGGCCTTTGACATGTCTGGAAAGCATGGCCATGCTCTCTCTTTGATATTTTCTGTTGGACTTCTTTTCCTGCTAGCTTTTCCCTTGTGTGTACCTATGTACACTTTGCTCTTCAAACGCAATTCTCATCACGATTTAGAACAAGAAATTAAGGAGCCTTTGCTTGCTCAAGTCGGACCAATTGCGAAGCCAGAGATGCAGAACTCTAATGGTGCAGGCATTAAGGTGGAAGATGTTGCGGTGAAGAGACAACCTTTGATTGGGGAAGACCATACCATTTTTGAAATGATAAAAACACTTGAGTTTTGGATACTTTTTGTGTCGTTTCTTTGTGGTGTAGGGACTGGAATGTGTGTCATGAACAACATGGCTCAAATGGGACTTGCCCTTGGCTACTATGATGTCTCCATTTTTGTGTCACTTACTAGCATTTGGGGGTTCTTCGGACGCATAGTCTCCGGCCTAGTCTCGGAATACTATATTGGGTATGTTCCTTCTAATTTTAAACCGTTTATTAAAGTAACTGTTTCGATAATGTAAAGATAATTTGATGTACTTAACTGGTACCGGATACCAATTTACAGTACTTGATACATTGTCGATATTATCAGCACAGTATCAACTGTCAACTATCAACCACATAATAAAAGTTTACCTAATACTGTAGACTAGTAGCCATTACTAAACACTTTTTCCGTACTTATGTAATCAAGTTAAAGAGTAACATACTCGATTAGGGTTCCGAAAATGTGCTAACCTTAATTTCACTATTTTCAGGAAATCAGCCACCCCTAGGCCTCTTTGGAATGCAGCTTCCGAGATTCTACTGGCCCTCGGGTTCATATCCATGGCGTCGGCCTTGCCGGCTTCCTTCCATATCGGCTCGAGTCTAGTCGGAATGGGCTACGGAGTCCTTCTCACCATAACAGTTCCAGTTGCCTCGGAGCTATTTGGTCTCAAATACTATGGCCTCTTGTACAACATTCTCATCCTCAACCTTCCCTTGGGCTCCTTCCTATTCTCTGGCTTGCTTGCTGGCATTGTCTACGATTCTCAAGCCACAGTTAGCCCCAGTGGAGGTGGGACCACTTGCGTTGGGTCCCACTGCTACATGCTTGTGTTTGTTGTGATGGCAGTCGCTTGCATGTTTGGGCTTGCAATGGACGTTTTGCTGGCATTTAGGACAAAGCATGTTTATGCCAAGATTTGTGAGAGCAAGAAACCGCAGTAGCTTCAAACTCCCCTTTATTTTTTGTAAATGTTGATTTCATTGTACAGATTTTGAACCCTCAATTTTTAGTTTTGTAACAAACATTTATGTTTTTATTTTGGTTTTTGTGTTTTTGGAGATAAATGAGTTGAAGTGATATTATAACAGCGAGCGTCTTTGTAATTAAAGTGGCTAAGAGTATTCGCATTGCACTTAGAAAGACTTTTCAAGAAATGGGAATTGTTATGCGAATCTGCTTAGCTTTCTGTACAACAATCTAAACTATCTTTTATATAAGTCTCAGTTCATAATTCATTCTTGCAAAAAATTAGCTCAATCGAAAATTATTTGCCCATTTGATTCTAATCATAAAATTTCATATTAGTCAATTCATTAGTCACAATAATGCCCCAGTCATTTTGAATTTGGATAAAAAATTTCAAGGATGCATAATCTATGAAATGAAAGTACAAAAAATAGACGATTCGGATTAGTGAAATATACTACTAACAAAATCTTTTGGGTGGTGTGGGCTTGTATATGGGCCATACTTAGAATTGGGCCCACCTGAACCACAGCCCAATCTATGGATCCAATCTCAAGGCAACCGAAACGGCGCCGTAGACAGCGCCAAATATTGCGCACAATCTTCCGTTGATCCGTACCAAACCACCTGACTGAAGTAAGTCCCCGCAGAAAGAGCTGCAGAGACTGAATCCAATGGAAGCCACCGTCAAAGCTTCCTCTCTCCGGTGGAAAATTCTCCGCCAAGCTCTCCTCCGCAAACCCACCGGTGCCTCTATCTCTCTCTCTCTCTCTCTCTCTCTCTTCTGATCAAATGGAGTTTTTATTTAATACCGTGAACTGCAGGAGCAGATTCGCAATCCGAAATCAGCGTCAAGAAAATCACGAGGAAGACGACGCAGGGCTTCAACTTGATCCCATCCCACATCGCCAACGACCCATCGTCTCGCTCCGGCGACGTCACCGTCTGCTACACCTTGCCCGGCGACTCTGCCCCCAAGCTTCACCTCACGTGAGTTAGCATTCAATTTTTGTTTCAAATGCTGCACCAAGGTCGAATCTTTCGTGTCAGTAAATGATGCTCGAACTTACATTTGCAAAACCCAGATAGATATATGATTTCTCGATGTGGGATATTTGAAATTTGATAAAGTGATGCGAAAGTTTGAAATTTTTTATTGAATTTTTGTGGGCTTTGTTTGAATTTTGTTGCTTTTTGGAGCAGTCAAAGAGTGGTTGACCGAGCTGAGCTCAGTGACTTTGAGATTTGTAATGAGTACAATATTGACAACACTGGGCTTGTTTGTAAGTTCCTCTTTGTGCAATTTGACTGCACATTTTATTGGTTCTGTAATTTTGAGCAAGCTTTTGACTTAATATATGTTGTTCATGTTGTTGTGCAGGTCAGTGGCCGTCGGAAGAGGTTCTTGCGTATTTTTGCTTGACTCACGCGGACATGTTCAGGTTTACAAATTATGCCTTGCACTGCTCTTTTGGAAATTTTCATTTGGTCTTGAAGTTTCTGTATTGGCTGTTTCGACATTTTGGTGCAACTTTCAGTGTTCATTTTTCTTCTGTGTGATATATTTGCATTTGCCTTGCATTTTTCTAGGTCGAAAAGTGTACTTGAGCTTGGGTCAGGCTATGGCTTAGGCGGCTTGGTTATTGCAGCTGTTACTGAGGCATCAGAAGTTGTAATTTCAGATGGGAATCCGCAAGTAGTACATTGTATCCTAATTGCATCGTTGAACTGTGAACATGGTCGGGCTTGGAATGTTTTCAAACATGAACACGTCCTTTATTTTTATTTTTTGGTTCTGTTTTTGTGTTATGTCATCAAAGAACCATTAATTGTAAATAGACTTCCCCCCTCCCCTTTTCTTTTAAGTACATTTGGAAGTACGTATTTTCTTATTTCTCTTATTGTGATAATTTGAAACCAGATTATTTCTTGGTCAATTGTAAACATTATGTACAGATTCCTTAATATTTAGATATTCAGCACAATATTGATGCAAACTCTAAGGCATTTGGTGGTACAAGAGTGAAGTCCATGATGTTGCATTGGAGTCAGAACGAAATTTCTACTATCTCTAGCGAATTTGATCTCATTGTTGCTAGTGACTGGTATGTTCCTCTTTCGTTGAAGTTTCTTCATTAATATGTGCAATCCCACATCATTTTCTGCCCTTTTCATTAAATGAAGGAAGGGAATCATTGAATCTGGATCGAGGTTATGTGCCATAGTTACCTCAACTTATGTGGCAAGTTCTATGCACTGCCCAAGGATCTCTTCTTTCCATCTGAAAGGCATGAAATTTAGACTTGGTGCTATGGTGTTGTCATGATAGGCCCAACTTTGCAGCAGACCACCCATTATTCTTGAATGGATATTGTCGATTCCTCTTTGGTTATTTTTAATTAATACTTTTTAATGAGTATGGGAGGTTGTTGGTGGGGAAAAGTTGTTTGTTGGTTGCAATTTTGGTTGACGTGGGGAAACTTAACCTCTTGGTTTTCTTCATTAAATGACAAGAGGCACTTGTACTAATTATGTAACATAAATGCACCCTAACATGTTGTTAAATCTTTATGCTCTATCTTGTTTATATTCATTAACTTGATATGTCATATTCACAGCACTTTTTTTAAGGAATTCCACAATGGACTTGCTCAAATTCTCAAATTTCTGCTGGGAAAAGTGCAATCCTCCGAAGCTATATTCTTCAGTCCTAAAAGGGGTGACTCCTTAGACAAGTTCTTAGAAACAATCAAAGAATGTGGTTTGCACTTCAGCATAACAGAGAATTATGATGCAGAAATTTGGAAGCATCACGAGGAGTTTTTGGACGGTGATGGTTCCTGGCCCAGCTATCAAAAGGATCACTGCTATCCCTTATTGATCAGGATTACAGTATGAACTTTTGAACCCATATTCCTTCACCAGCTGCACATATTTCAGGCAATATAGATTCTGTCTCTAGGGTGTCAGTTTTTTCTGGCAGCATGGATTGCGTGTGCGAATTGTTTTTGTTATCATTAGGAATGGGAAATGCAATGTACAGCCAAAGTTTGGCCCCTGCAAATGGTGGTGGGTACAGATCCATAGTCACTTAAACAGCGTATTCCTTCCTTATCATTGTGTTGATCCTCCCTGATTTGTAGCTACCAATTGGAATGGAAAGAATGGCATTACCGTTGTTGGTTGATGTAAAATAATTGTGATTTCCTTTTAAAGTCTATGTGTCCTGACTCCTGCCAGATTTATAGTTTACCAATTGTAATGGAAGAATCAGATTGCTTTTCATGATTGATATTATATATTGTTGATTTCCAATTCTCAAGGTCTGAAAGTTTGAAACTTTTGTCTGAAGATTCCTTATCTTTATTTGAGCATCAAGTCACATTATTAGATTTAAAACATAGCCGTCCATGGCTAAACAACGACATGGACAGTAAAGGACGCAGCTGAACAATGTCAAAAGCGACATGCTCTTTGGATCAGTTAAACTAACATATATTGGGTGTGGGAGATTACTTGTTTGCTTTGAAGTTATATGTCACTGCAGGCTCACAGAAAGGAAGAAGGCTTGGATGAAGAGTGTAAAGATGACATGTCCTGGATCAAATCCAAAGCTTTTCTAAAGATAAGTCTATCTCTATTCTCCTTTCACTATTACTTTACGCTGGTTGGTTCCGAGTGCCACTTGTTTATATGAAATTTTACTTGTTAGCTCGGAAAGTATACTCAAGTTTGCAGTGCACATCTTCTCTGAAGAAGTAATAAAAAATTCGCGAGCATTGCCATTGATTGATTATAATGCATGATTCGGCAATAGGGTGAAATTTTGGGAACGATATATTATGATTTTATTTTGAATAATACCGTGGTTCTCATACTCTTGCTCTACCTTGAACTGTTTTCCTCTTGTTAGTTTGATCGCTTAAATTTTATCACGAATTAATGTTTTCCTTCTGTTAGTTCCTAACTGCCTCAACTTTCAACACTGATTAATGCAAGAACTGATAAAATAGCAAAATATATATTGTTCTCAATCGGTATAGGCATCACTGGGAAGGGTATCCGTTAAGATGGTGATCCCAATATATAGTACTTGAGTAAAATATAATTCATTGCTAGCTTCATCATACCACCAGTAACAAATTATGTTCGCATTTCTGTGGATGGTGATTTTTGCATTCCTGTTTTATCCATTTGCCCTCCTCGCTCCCTTTCATGTCTGTGCTTTCGTAGTGTATTCGTTCACACAACTTTTTGATTTGGAGACATGTCGAAAAAGATGGATTACGAATCATCTTTGAAAATGGACCGCAGTCATGATCAGGTATCAATCATCTTATCTTAAGGAAAAAGTGGTTCTTTTCTGTCTTTGTATTTGCTTGCTTTGGGGGGTTTCCCCACACAAATTGTTGAAGAATCATCTCTTTGTATACATATACATCCAGGATATGAAACTCGAAGGAAATCACTGTCGTAGGGCGGCAATTTGGAACCTACTTGCGTTGGCATTTTTAGCCTTGTTTGCTTATCTTGTTAGTAATCATAATGAGAGAGAAGATGAACCATTCAGAATTGCCATTACTGATTGAAATCACATTATTTTCTTTTTGACTTCAGGTATGATGATCCGAATGGGAGACCCCTACGCGCATCAATTCATCAATGCTCATCGCACACGCCTATTCGTCGTGCTAAATGTTCACACTGAAAAATGCTTGCGTATGTGGGTTACGTGGTGGTAGGTTACGAGTAATTCTTCTGTGTGACCGTCGTACTATCACAAAAAAGAACGTTGGACCTAAAAATATTTGTAGACCCCTACAAGAAGAAAGGCGGTCGTGGTAAAGAGTTTTTTCCATAGAGGAAATGAAGCACATTTTTATTTCTCAACAAATGCTTTTGCTTTTGCTTTATAAATTAATACGTGTATGTGTATCGAACACCAATATTGTGGGGTTTGGATGTGGGTGGGTTACAATCCTTGATTTTGTCGACTTTCCTCGTGACTACCGCCACCTTGGCGTCTCTCGGTTGTATGTAAGTTTCTCTCTCTCAAGGATGTGGTCACTGGGTCATTTGGGGCATGATTGGCTAATGTAACTGTCGAAATGTGAGAGCCAAAGAGATGACCAAAATCAACATACTTTGAAGAGCTATGGAAATGGAAGGTTGGGTTTTGGTTGAATCTCCGCTGGCCAAATCAGCTAGCAATGAAGAACCTATTGGGTTCGACCCGGAATCTGACCCCGACCCCGACCCCGAATCTCTTGAAGATTTTAGGCTGCAAAAAAACATATTCCGGAACCAAATCAATGTCAATTACAAACATATTTTGCAAATCGTTAAAACTGATTACTGTGGATTGAAAACTAATAATCGAACAACATAACATGTAACACTGTTAAAAAAAAATTAAAGTATTTACCTTGAAGTAAGAGAAGCGCAAAATGTGATCGTATAATCAGCACCTATACACGTAAACGTACTTGAAGCGTCATCGTAAGCGTAACTATATGATTTCGGACACGCTGACTTAAACAACTGCGAGTACATGGACGGCTTGCATGTAGACGGTGAACCGTACGCGCCGTTGCAACAATACTCCGGACTTCCAAATGCATCACACGCGCTCTTGCACGCGCCGTCGACTTTGAGCTCGGCAGGGCACCTACGGTTGAGGTCCGTAACGCACCCAGTGGACGCGCACGCACCCGATCCCCCACTCCCCTCAACGATCATTGGTAAGTTATAACCGTCAACGAGGCTGACGTCATAGAAGTCTTGAGAACCCGAGCCGAGTGTGAACTCGGCTAAGGTGGCCGGTGGCACGGCTCCAGCACCGTTGCACTCGAGCTCGCCCGAGCCGCAGTCCCCGGTCGAACAAGAACCCCGACCCGAACCGTCAAAGGTACAGCCGGTTCGGCCCCAGAAGCGACCGGACCAGCCGGTCGGGGCCTGGAAAACGCGGGAACTGCCTTTGGGAAGCTCGAAGCCGGTGCTGTCGAGCTTGTCGCTGCCGGCGCTGGCTAGAATTCCCGGCCATACTGTGAAGTCGCACTTATTTGTGAACGTGAATGTGGCCCCTAACACCCCTAAAAAACAGAGACAAATGTATAGATTAGTGATAATTCAATTGAATTAATAAAATGGAAGAACAACCCAGGTGGTAAAATTGCTCGATTTATTAAAAGTTTGTGTCTTTTTTTTACCTTCGGTAATAATTAGAAGAATGAAGGTGAAGTGGTAAGGAATTGGAGTAGCCATAAGGATTCTGGTGAAAAGGTTTTGAATCTTGAATGGCAAATGCTGTATGAGAAATTGAAGTGAGGGTGGAGGAGGAGGAGGAGCTGGTGCTGGTGCTTTGGTGGGGGGGGGGGGGGGGGGGGGGGTTGTGGAGGGAGTGGTGGGAGGTTCCGAATGATCAGCTGAGAGTCTTATTTATGAGGAATTCATGCACAAAAAAGAAACAGAAAGCAATGTGAGTGTCAGCTACCACTGACTCACTATTTTTTTTTTTAATTTCTAATTTTACGAATAAGATTTGGCACCCAAATTTTTGTATTAAATCTGTGCGTCAAATGGATTTGATGTGTCACGGACTCACTAGTTAGATATGTGCTTCGATTCACATGGAATTTGGTTAATAAGCGTCACATCATTTATAGCACAAATTTAATACATAAATTTAGTTTCCGTAACACTAATCCTAATTTAATTTTAATAGTGAGAAGTTGATCCAATTAGATATGAGGTTAGTGTTGTGAAATGACTAAAAATGTATGAGTTGTTGGGCAAAGATGTCTCTTTAGCTGGAACTTTGCTCCAGTGGCAGCGTATGATTGGCGGACGTTTTTCTTTTGCAGTTGTCTAATTTCTCATAATTCAGTTAGTTTAGTTTCATTTCATCTCATCATCACCGGATGGGTTTTCCCCTAATTATCGTGGGAAAAACACTACAAAACAAAATAACCTAACATCAACCTCTTGAAGGAGAAGATGACTGCAAAGGTGGAATGCACCAAAACATTATCGCACATTTGAGAATGCAATTATGTTCGAAATCTCAAATCTCTGAACTTGGGTGAGAATGGCCATAAAAGTGCTTGATTTCCACTATAACACCAGCCTTTCTCTCTTATTCTTAACATTTAACGGGTATCTGTGGTTTCACTCTTATCTTATTAAGTGAGGAATGAGTCCAATTGTATGTTATCCGTTTGAGTTGATAAGTCACAATCTCAAATCGTATCATGACACTAGCACTACATTTTATTGAAATTTCATTTCATTTGTATTCAGTTGTAAGTGAAAAGTTTTAGACTCAACTTTCAAGAATGGTAAAATTAATGTCAAATTATTATTTATCTACTGTATGACTTAGCCCTACCTATAACTCTCAATATCGTTGCCTATAAAGAAATGAAAATCACAAGACAAAGGCATGCAAAAGGCCGTGTAGTAAAGATTTTTCAGTGTGTCTGTAACTCGGGTCATTACGCCACATGTTATTATACAATTAGAGGGATACTTGAAAAATAATTTCCCTTCAAGTGTTAAATGACATGTGATATCATGTTTGAGATCTCAGCCACACTGAAAATTTTCTCGCCATGTAAAAGCATATTAGTGGAGTCAAAGGCAGTACGAGGCACCATGTGTCCACTCATATTAGTGCGGATTTAATTTGTTCGCTAATAAGATTCTGCTTCACCTGATTATATTGGTAAAAATAGAGAATAGGAAGGAGGCAGATTGTCTGCCCTCTCATCCCCTTCTATTTGTACGGTCACGGTTAAGCCACGTCAACATTTTATATTCTTATTATTTTTTGTCTTGTTATCGCTATAAAAAATTAATATAAAATGTTAATGTGACTTAACCGTGACCGCACAAAATAGGAGGAGATGAAAACGACACCCAAACAAGAGGGCAGACAATCTGCCTCCGAATAGGAATTACATGCACTATTGCAAAATTCAAAGAGACAATGGCCTTTGTCTGAAGGACAAAAGAAAGAACACCGTTGCGTTAGTTAATCAGTTGGTTACATGGCGGGGTTTGGTTTAGGCAAGCCACATGGTTTAATTGGTATTATTGTGGGAGAGCTTTATTCTGCTACCCAATTGAGGTACTTGGTTTCATGGGATTGCTGCTCTAAATCAACTTCAATTGAAAAATCTTGCACTGAATGACACCGATGTGGTATCGGCCAATACTTTAAGAGTATTTTGAGATATATTATGTTTAGAATTCGTTTGATAATGATTTTATTTTAATTTTTGTTCAAAATTTTTTTGTTAGGAAGACAAAAAAATTGTATAAGAAAAATGAGGCGTAAAAGTAAAAGAAATATGTACATAATGGTACTTATAAAATGAACACTAAAAGTAATTTGAAATGATATTCTTGTTCAATTTGTTTCGTGCTAAATAGCCATTTCACTCCTCCCTCCGGCCCCTTCCACTCTCTTCCTCTGTTTTTATATTTGTCATTTCTCTATTCATGCGTGTTCTTATTTTACTGACTTGATCATTGAAGTAATTGTACCGGAACAACTACGGCATCGCACTTAGGGATGGACAACGATTATGGCGGGCGGGTAACCGAGGTTAATTATCTATAACCGTTTATTCTCATACCCGCATAACCATTTACCCGTTGGGTAATTATCTAAACGTTTATACCCATACTCATAACTGTTTATAAACGGTTAACCAAACTCATACCCGTGTACCCATTTAACCGTAACCGTTTAGTATCCGTTTACCCATTTATTATTTTTAAACCCGTTTATCCTTTCTTTTTTACCATTTACTCATTTTTCACCAGTCTACATTTTTTTTAACAACTTGAAAATTAAAAAACAAAAATTTGTCATAATTTTCTTTTTCTAACAATTAAACACCGTTATAGTTACATTCATCATACATTTCTTCATTTTAATTTTTTAAGTCTTTATACCATTCCAATAATTGAAATAATAGTTTACAGACAATATTTTTAATTGTTAGCAATGAAGGTTATATAAAATTTGTTTAAGTATTCTTGGGTTACAAAAACTGTTAAAAGACAGTATTCTTGGGTTATTTAACTCATAATGTAAAATATTAACATAATATATATAATGGATCATGAAATTTAAAATGGTTAAGGAAAACTATATTATATTAGCTATAAAAATCATGCACTATAGTCAATAGCATTGATCTAAGTTTTGTCTGATAAGGAACATAGTTTGTGTTAATTTTACATATATAAAATAAATGGGTAAATGGTTACCCGTTTATAACCGCGGTTAATACTCATAACCGTCTATTTAAATTTCGCGGATAAACGGTTATACCCATAACCGTTTATTTATCTAAACGATTACCTATAACCGTAACCGTGAAATTTAAATAAACGGGTAACCGCTATTACCCATAACCGATGGGTATTAGCCCTAATCGCACTCTTCGATTTATTTCTTACAGTTGAGATCAAAATCGACTTATCCAGTCCAGCTGAAAAAGTATAAATATTTTGAGGTCTATAACTTTGTCTGCAACATGAGAGAGGAAAGAAGTTAATTGGGAATTTGGGAGTGACCGACAAAGTTCACATGTATGATGTACAAATTACAGAACCTTATGAAAGGGGTCACATAACAACTTGTACCCAGGTTCGTTCGTCGTTTCACCCAATCTTTATGCTTAAATCTTTTCTAGCTTTTTTCAGTGGGACAGCATCTGTCTAGCTTCTGTGTGGCAATGCCATGTTACCCTTTTTTATGTTAGAGCATCTTCAATGGGGGCTTTATCCTCCATAAGGTTATCACATTTTCAGCTTTAGCGAGAAATTTCATCTCTGATGAGCTGGAAAATGAGGCTAGATCCACAACTAAGGCTAGCAACTTTCTTTCTTGGGTAGCATAAAATCGGGCTACATCTAGTCCAAAAAAACAATGGGTCTCACAAAAAAGTAGCAACCCATGTGAGCGAAATTTTATCACTCTCCCTCTACTTGCGAATACACTTATACTCTCCTTTTATTATTTTTTAAATTCTTTTTTCTTACTTATTTTTCTTGCAATTTGACTAATTAATCAATTGTTTTAAATTCCATAAGAATTAAAATTTCAAATTGATTTAATGTTCATGGGCATTGATGGGTGAAATTTTCAAATATTTTTTTTTTCAAAATTGTATATGATACTAATTTACCAATTGGTGCTATGTAAATTGTTGTGTTATATGTGAAAATCAAATTATTTCAGAGGACGAAGTGGGGGTTTTTTTCTTTCAACAGAGGAGATTGATATAAGGGAATCTAATCCAACAAACGATTCATAAGTGATTAAATTTAACTTTGTCACAATTTGAACTTTTTAGGTTGAAAGGTTCATACAAAAATATATAAAATAACACATTCAAAAATCAACTTAAAAAAAGCTAACACAAAAGAAAATCATTGCTTAATCAAATTACTACATAAAAAAATATATATAACCCTATATAGAGCCCGAAAGATATAGCCTGTGACATGCCCCGACCCTGATATTCCCCGAATACAGGATAGACACGTGCTGGTTGACACCCAAGGGTGACGAAAGCCATTAATTGATACAAAAGCTAAGAATAAGAAATAAATAAGGGTTAGGAATTTAAAATACAATGAATTAATAATTTATGAACGTGTTCAGAGTATACAACTAACTAGAGCTCTAAAAGAATTAATATAAAATTGAATAAATAAAAGGATGTGGGTCCTACACCGAGAGGACTCGAATATGCCAAAGCGAAGATGTTGACGTCGGGATCGTATGCCTCGATTCTAAATCCTGAAAGGGGGGGCAAAGCAAGGGTGAGTGGACCAAGTTATATATATACATAATATGAAAACAGTTATGAACATACTAACCCCCAGATTTATAAATAATGAAAACTACTAGCATAATAAATGATAAGTTTTTCTGAAACTCTAGCATGCCATAAAATATATCGGCAGGTATAACGCGGAAAAACATCATATAAATCATCTCGTGTATCGTCTCGTAGATCGTCTCGTAAGCGCGGTGTGCTACTAGTAAGATCACTGAATAAATATAACTCCCAACCCCATGCCTGCTCCGTGGTCTCTGCGCCCGTAGCCAGAGATTACCAACTCTCGGCCCAATGCTTGCTCCGTGTCCCTCAGCCCGTAGCTAGGGATTATTTCTCCCGACCTATTTGCCAACACCAGATCCTCACCCTAGGCGGCATAGTGACCACTAGGTACGCACAAATAGTTACGCCTCTAATAAATAACCACTTCATAGTATAAAGTCATCCATCGTTTATACTATAAAGAAGGGTTTCTAAAACATGTTCTAGCATCCTATCGTCATCCATCAAATAGTCTACCAGTTCATGGTTTTTATAGAAAATACGATATATCAAAATATAGCTCAATATAGGCTAACAATTAATTCCTTACAAAAACACGAGACGAAAATCAACATATTCAATAAACATGTTTAACATAAAATCAAAACATAAACTTGTAAGACATGCTATTCATTTATGCAATTAAATTATAAAATCATGTAATTTTAGAAGGGGTCCACTCATAGTACTTCGCCGTCGAAAAGCCACGCAGCTAGCGAAGACAGAAACGCCACTATAATTGCCCATAAGCACATAAATGTAATAAATAAATAAAAGGATTTTCTGAAGGATTTGGGTTGAATGGGTTAGTGTCTAATGGGTTTAGGTAAAGGGTTTTGATTTTGGTTAGAAATAAATAGGTGGTTTGGGCTTAAACCCAAAGCGGACAATATCGTGCTACGGTGGTGGAACGGGCCCGGGAAGTGGTCCGCCCGGGCCTGCTCCGGGTTGAGATGTGACAAATGGTCAGAGCCTAACCTTGGTCGTGGTGTGCTGACGAGGTCGTCGGACCCCTTAAGGAGGGTGGATTGTAACATCCCACATCACCCAGATGAGTGATCCTTAAATGTATATTCTCATCCCTACCTAGCACGAGGCCTTTTGGGAGCTCACTAGCTTCGGGTTCCATCAGAACTCCGAAGTTAAGCGAGTTCGCGCGAGAGCAATCCTTATCCCATGATGGGTGACCCATTGGAAAGTTCTTGTGTGAGTTCCCAGAAACAAAACCGTGAGGGCGTAGTCGGGGCGTGTCAGCCCGATATTGGGAGATATTCTTTTATAAAGCCCCAAAGATTCCTCGGAGCTCTAAAATAGACTATATCCATTACTTTTCCAGCCTCATATAGAGCCCCTCACTGGAGAAGCTCTTAGGATAGATTTTTCAATGTACTCGAAATGCTACCACATATTATTAATATTCCTTTCAAACTAATATATATATATATATATATATATATCATTTGGAACAAAATGTATTTTGTTAACATATAACGAATGCAAAGATCAAATTAACCGTATCAACAAAAGTAAAGAAAAAAATCAAAAGAAAAGTTATGGACAATATAGTAAATTAAACACAAAATAATTTACTGTTTTTTTTTCTCTCCCCTCACAGCCAAGTAACCACATCAATTATCCCCATTTTTCCTCCTATTTTCCTCTCTTTTCCACTTTTTTTTTTCTACTGAATAAAATAAACTTTTAGTGACAAAATAGTTACCTATAAACAATCGCTAAAGATATAAGAAGATTATTCAGCGACAAAAAATCATTTAAAGGTTGTCACTAAAAAGCTTAAACGACCAGAACCATTGATACATTTTTTGTTTTTGTAAATTTTATTTTCAAAATTTTAATAACTATGTAGATAGCATATATACAATGACCATTACTTTTTAATCAAACTTACGATCCACCTATATCATAATACGTAAAATAATACACCACCACATAAAACTTTATCGTTAGTCCACATCTAGGTTTTGTTGGTGACGCGAATGCATGCTTTTTAAAACTCGATGACCTAAATAAATGGGACTATGCATGCGAGTTGTCGCCTTAAGTTGTTCTCTGACTCTGTAATTAGGGTTAATGTGTGCAAAACGCCAAATGTGACAATGCTAAAGAAAGAAGAAAAGTGAAAAATGTGAATGTGACAGGAGTACATAGTGATCATTATTTTATCACTCCTCACTAAACTAGAGATTGATCCTTTTTAGAGTTAGTTAAACGCTACTCTAATTTGGTTCTTCCCTTTCAATTCTCATATTCCATTTTGACTAGAAATAAATAAATTCATAAAAACACTACAATTTTGTTTAGTTTTCATTTTTATATTTGAGATGTGGGAGAAATATATAAGAGATAATGCTTGAGAGGTTTCAAAGAGTTCGAGAAACAATGGCGCGGAAGAGATGTAGATAAAATGTATGAAAAAAGGCATGCAAAATGAAAAATAGAAACTAAAACCAAAAACATGTTTAAGTTGTTTTCACTTTCAAGATTTTTATTTTCGTTCTTTTTTATTTATTTCCCTCTCTTGTCACCCTTCTTAATGATCACGTATTTTCTCAATATGCTTCCCTCACATCCTACACAAAAAGATACAACTAAAATCAAAATGATTGTCAAACGAACCTTAGCTTACTAATCAAGATCAATATATCCCTAAAACAAACCCACCTGACCTTCTATTGAGTGTTTATGTAACAAAATTGTTGTAGAAGATTGTACTAAGTTGATACGAACTATAAATCCAACACGCATTTGAGCTCCGAATTCCGATCAGGATCCATAACGACTCTAGGGCTTGCTATATAGAATCGAATATCGTTCCTTGTGGGGGAAGAAATGTAATGTTATGTGATATTTAAATCGGATGATTCTGTCAACTCCTTTAAGCCTCCAAGTGATAGGTTATATGCCGTGTAAAGTACATATCTAGATAAGATTTTCAACTTTTTTCCTTTTTCATCAGCATCTTCGATTGATCGATTCGATCGATCGATCATCCCCTTATTTTGTTTTAGTAAAGAGAAGTATGTCGCCCAAACCCACCGTGGCACTTTTGATAATAAAATTATTCTTTCTGAAAAGGTTTATGTAATCGGGAATCCTTTGTTTTTTAAGCCTTAATTTCCATCCCCTTGCCTATAAAATTGTTTATTTGGACATGTGAACTGAAGACCTACCAGATGTTCCACTTAAAAGATGCGACTGTGAGATCTGGTCAGAGCAAAAGAAATAGAGAAAGATCTAGGAAGACTCTGAAAGAGACAATAAGAAAAGGTATGGAGTACTTAGAGCTAACGGAAGATTTGATGCAAAACTGAGCGTAATGATGTTCCATGATTCATATAGCCGATCCTACTTATTGGGATAAGGCTTAATTGTTGTTGTTTAAAGGGAAAGAAATGCATGGTTTTATTACGATTAATGGTGAAAAGGAAAAAGGTTGTTCAAAGTAAAGTTGGCTTAATTAGACAACTAAACATGATAACTATATGAAGAAGAATTAGATGCCTTTTGACACGAGAAAAGTAAAATAATTGATATCCCTAACAGGAACGATACAAGTTGCATGGAAGGGGAGGGGGTGTGAAGGGGCAGTGAACATGGAGGAGGCAATAAGTCATGATAAAAAGAGGAGCTTTAATTAGTTTTGCTTATCAAAATATGGTAATCAAAAGTGCTTTGTAATCTATGCTTTATAACTTTGTTATAGTTAAATCAACAGATGTGAGTCGTGCATGGATGACTGGCAAGTTACAACCATATTAGAATGAGGGATTTGTAGGTATAAGCACTTAAAAGTAAGGTCGCCTAATCACGAGAACAATACTTTGGTTGCTAGTATTGTGAAACGATTGTGTTGAAAACTAGTTGATTCCCTGATGGTCTTATTTTGTTTTTCTAGAGAAAATAAAAGAGGATTTGATGGGATTAGCTCTTTGTCAATAAGCAAGTAATTCAGAATTTTCCGTTCTTGCCATATATTGAAGTACATTACAGTCGTATGTTCACAAATTGAGATGCTGATTCAAATGGTTTGGGTAAATAGAGTTTTTTTTTCCTCTGCTCCCAGAGTCATAAAACAAAGGGGTTTCTCCATTTTAATCCTTGATAAAGATTGAAATTCAATTAAAACCTTATGTTAGATTATATATTCATTATTGTCCTTTGACTAAATTTCCATGTTAGCATAAATATTAAAATTTATATTTTCTTGTTTTTAAATATTTAATGCGTTTTTTTGGTTCCTATAATGCCCCTATTAAATATTTGATTTTAATTTGCTCCATATTTTTTGGCATTGATTATTGTCTGACTTTCTAAAATGATAAACATAATTCAAAAAAATATTAGTGATACGTTACAAGAATTAACAAATACCTAATTCAAATTATTCATTATCACCATTCAAAGCATAGAGGAAATATAAATAGCCAAATCATATATTTTACATAATCGAATGCACTTAAACCATGTCCTAATGTGCTTAAATCATATAACCTAGTTGAATGCACATAAATCATAGTACCAAGTCAAATGCACCTAAACCATGGTACTTATATGAATGCACCTAAACCATGGTACCTATATGAATGCACCTAAATCATGGTACCTATATGAATGCACCTAAACCATAGTACCTATATGAATGCACCTTAATCATTTAGGTACTATCAATTAGGTCTTATCCATTTGGTATGGTCGGTTAGGTACTATATAGTGTATGTCCGATTAATTTGGTACGGTCAATTAAGTTGTGATTTCACATTCTATTTTCTCAATTTGTATTTTCTTTTCATTTATCTCTGGATTCACCGTCAATTTGGCATCTAAAAGACCATTTTTTCTTCTTTCTTCCGAATACAACGAGATATTTGGTTTGTAAGTTTTATGGCTTTTTTTGTTTGATCATGGTTTCTAAGTTTTCTGGGTTCTTTGATTGGAATAACACATGGAGATTTATGTTATAACAAACATGTTAATTATGGATCTAGTTAATTAAGCATTCTTGAAAAATTAATTATATATTTGTTTCTCTAATTGGTTTTAAGAGAGTAATAAGGGTAAATAGGGAAACTAAAAATGCAATAAATTTATTAAAAAATGATTAAATGTGACATGGAATACTATAATCTGACATGGAGGACTATTTTTAGTTTTTAATCTTACATACGGTATTATTGAAAAAGCAATCTTATTTAGGGATTAAAATGAAGTTTTCTATAAAACAAAACTAATGCAAAATAGGGTTTCCATGCTATCTTGTTATTTACAATTTTGCTGATGCAGCAGTGATATTTCCTTACTTTATATTTGTTTAATCGTGAGCGAGGCACCTCCCCTTCTTGGGAGGAGAAAAAATTATTATCGACAATATTGTAACATATGTAGTTCAAAGTTAAGACATAAATCATCTGTTTCCTGCTTCATTAATTGAACATGCATGCATGCATACCAATTCAAATTTCGAGATGGTAACATATTGGACTTTCCACCAACTTTGGCAAAACGTGTATTCTTCGACAATTTAGGCATCCTTTCTGAGGTGGCATTGGACTTTTTCCAACCAAGCCCACTAAATTGGTTGCTAAAACCCCATCATCTTTTCAATCACCAGTCCAAAGATAGAATTTGCTTTTGAATTTCTTCTACTCACACTCTCACACAGCCACCAGAATTTTCAACTTGTTTTTCGTAGCATGCCATTAGGCAAATTTCTTAGTCAGATTGAGAGTGATTATGTTGGAAAAGTATTAGAAAAGGCTAAGAAAATTAGGTGTGAAACAATAACTTCTGTTGCTAAGTTCAGCATAAATTAATGCACATTAGAAAACAATTAATAACGGAGATTAGATATATACCTTGCGTAAAGTCGTAGGCAATTTGATTTTTTCTCCCGCAAATGAAAATAAAAAATTATTTTAAGTTATTTCGCTTTTGAGACTTTGTTTCATTTTGCTTATTTATCTTTTCCATCACCATTCTTCTTCTAGGTCTCGTTTCTTTCATATAAATTTCCTCATATCTCAAGCATACAACAACAACAACAACAACAAAGCCTTTTCCCACTAAGTGGGGTCGGCTATATGAATCCTAGAACGCCATTGCGCTCGGTTTTGTGTCATGTCCTCCGTTAGATCCAAGTACTCTAAGTCTTTTCTTAGAGTCTCTTCCAAAGTTTTCCTAGGTCTTCCTCTACCCCTTCGGCCCTGAACCTCTGTCCAGTAGTGACATCTTCGAACCGGAGCGTCAGTAGGCCTTCTTTGCACATGTCCAAATCACCGGAACCGATTTTCTCTCATCTTTCCTTCAATTTCGGTTACTCCTACTTTACCTCGGATATCCTCATTCCCAATCTTATCCTTTCTCGTGTGCCCACACATCCCACGAAGCATCCTCATCTCCGCCACACCCATTTTTGTACGTGTTGATGCTTCACCGCCCAACATTCTGTGCCATACAACATCGCTGGCCTTATTGCCGTCCTATAAAATTTTCCCTTGAGCTTCAGTGACCTATGACGGTCACACAACCCGCCGGATGCACTCTTACACTTCATCCATCCAGCTTGTATTCTATGGTTGAGATCTCCATCTAATTCTCCGTTCTCTTGCACGATAGATCTTAGGTAGCGAAAACGGTCGCTTTTTGTGATCTTCGCTAGATTGCTCCGGTCATTAGTATGGATAAGTATATAAATGGATAGAGATAGGAAAGCGAACACAAGATGTACTTGGTTCACCCAGATTGGCTACGTCCACGGAATAGAGAAGTTCTCATTAATTGTGAAGGGTTTACACAAGTACATAGGTTCAAGCTCTCCTTTAGTGAGTACAAGTGAATAATTTAGTACAAAAGACATTAGGAAATATTGTGGGAGAATGATCTCGTAATCACGAAACTTCTAAGTATCGGAGTGTGGTATCGTCTTGACGTGCCTTATCTATCTCATAGGTAGATGGGGCATCTTCTCTGGAAGTACTCTTTCTCCATCCCGGGGTGGTATCTTTAACTGGTGGAGATGCACAAGGTAATGTATCAATTTCACTTGAAGCTTACTTGTAGTTTCAGGCTTGGTCAAGCGCGATACAAACCATGTAGTAGGAGTCCCCCAAGTCGCCGAGCTAGGGGATCTGCTGAAAGAGGTGACAGACAAGGTAAGCAATCATAGCTCCGGCTGATTGTTCACAGTCTCCCTATCTTGCAGGCAGCATGAAGGATAAAGAGAAGAAAATGAGATGAGATGATATGGGATACTTTTGCTTTTGAAGAAGTAACTTTCCACAGGCTTATTCTTGAACTGAGCTAGAGGGTTTTCTGGTTTCCTCCAGAGTATAAGGCCGACTGAAGAATTTGAGGGTCAAAACAAGTCCATCAAATCTAGAGTACGTTCGACCCTGCTGATATGGGATACTTTTGCTTTGACAGAGTAATGGATGTATCGGCACGTGTGCTGTTACGCTTGTCTCCACATGCTTCCTTGTATCCTTCTCCCTTGCCCTATCTGTTCCTCAGGCAGATGCGGTATCTTCCCTAGAAGCATAAGATGTTGAAGATGAGTACTCGAGAGCAATGTCAGGTAAGTAATCAGGTAAGGGGTTCCAGGCAGTCAGTTCCTGGCTGGAAGCTTGATTCCAAGTACTAACTGATTGCTCTCTTTCTCCTTGTCTTGCAGGTAAGAACAAGGTCCAAGGAAAAGACAGGGAAAAAGCATGATATGGGATACTCTTGCTTTTAACCCTGATGATATGAGATATTCTTGCTCTAGTATAGCTTGTTTGCAGAGGGATTATTGGGGGGAAAGAAAGCTGAATATTTCGAAAGGCTTCGTTGGGAGTGCCCTCTCAGATATGAGGAAGGGTTGAACATTTTTGCAGGTCTGCCTGTCCGTTGGGGATGGAGGTCGACATATATAGGAGTCTCCTTAACAACAAGTAGTAATGCTATTCCTTTACCCTACTTGGTCATAGCACGGTAGTAAGAGCTGTCAGCTTCACATGTTTTAACGCTGTCAGAGCACTTTGAAAAAGTGGTTTGTGGTATCTGGAAAGCTGATGTTGCGTGTGAAGATTACAGACAACTTTATCCAAGGAGATCCAGCTCTTGAAGTTGGGAAAGTGTTGCCTCTTCGGTTTTCGAACAAGCAATCCTATCGGGGATCTGGCTCTCGAGATTCGGAGAACGATGCCTCTTCGATTTTTGAGAAAGCAATCATGCTGGGGGTCTGGCTCTCGAGATTCGGAAAGCGGTGTCTCTTCGATTTTTGAGAAAGTAATCATGTTGGGAGTCTGGCTCTCGAGATTCGGAGGGCGGTGCCTCTTCGATTTTGGAGCAAGCAATCTTGTTGGGAGTGTTTTCTCGAATGTGAGTAAAGGTTGGGCATGTTTGCTAGTCTACCTTGCCACGAAGCACAGAGGTTGACACACAAGGACTTTCCAATTATCCAGCAATGGTACTGTTCCTTTACCCTCTTCGATTTTTGAGAAAGTAGTCATGTTGGGAGTCTGGCTCTCGAGATTCGGAGGACGGTGCCTCTTCGATTTTGGAGCAAGCAATCTTGTTGGGAGTGTTTTCTCGAATGTGATTAAAGGTTGGGCATGTTTGCTAGTCTACCTTGCCATGAAGCACAGAGGTTGACACACAAGGACTTTCCAATTATCCAGCAGTGGTACTGTTCCTTTACCCTTGTGGGTAATAATATGGTAGCTAGACCTTCAAAATTTATGTGTCTAAACTTTGTTAGTGTTGTTTCTTTGCTATTCTTTTACCCTTCTTGGTCAGAGCGATATAGTGGGAGCTGCAAGCTTCACATGTTCAACTTTGGCAGAGAACTTTGGCAAAGTTATCTGTGGTACCCATGAGCTACTGTTGCGTGTGGGAAGTGGGTGATTGAACAGTAAAACTCATGTGCTTTCTACTTCACCAGAAGTCTTCGACCGAATGCCCATAATTTCCGCAAAGCTAAGTGTGCGTGTGACAGGTGCTGACAAGGCTGGAAAAGTAGGTGCCTCTTCGATTTCTGAGATCGGCCCTCGTGGTCTCTGAGCAGCCCAGCTTTTGAGAAAGCAAGTGCCTCTTCGATTTCTGAGATCGGCCTTCGTGGTCTTTGCGCAGCCCAGCTTTTGAGAAAGCAAACGCCTCTTCGATTTCTGAGATCGACCCTCGTGGTATCTGAGCAGCCTTGCTTTTGAGAAAGCAAACGCCTCTTCGATTTCTGAGCAGGCGCCTCTTCGATTTCTAAAGCTCCGTCGAGTGCAGATTTTTATAGGGGCTGGCATTAAGTTCCAAAGCACACTTGAATCTCCACCAGTAGAAGCTCCATTCTTGCACTTCTAAGATCTTGATTTGTCCGACCTCTTCTCTCTTCAACACCTTTGAAAATGTCTGGCCCCTCCGACCGTCGTTTTGACTTGAACCTTGTTGAAGAGGCAGCCCCGCCTTCTCCTGACAACATATGGCGTCCATCCTTCGTCTCCCCTACTGGTCCTCTTACCGTTGGGGATTCCGTGATGAAGAATGATATGACCGCTGCGGTGGTGGCCAGGAACCTTCTCACTCCCAAAGATAACAGACTACTTTCCAAACGGTCTGATGAGTTAGCTGTTAAGGATTCTCTGGCTCTCAGTGTTCAGTGTGCAGGTTCTGTGTCTAATATGGCCCAACGCCTATTTGCTCGAACCCGCCAAGTTGAATCATTGGCGGCTGAAGTGATAAGTCTCAAACAGGAGATTAGAGGGCTCAAGCATGAGAATAAACAGTTGCACCGGCTCGCACATGACTATGCTACAAACATGAAGAGGAAGCTTGACCAGATTAGCATAAAATACAAAAATAAAAAACTAAAAACAGGCTCTTAGATATGAATTTTCATCTTCCTCCAGGGACGGTTTGTATGAAAATTTCACGTTTTACTTGCTCTACAATGTATATATGTATGCATGGTCCTGCCAGGAAGTCAATGCAAACATTTTCGTTATTTGATCACGAGTAAAGAATCTTCTGTAACTTGTTCAACAAAATGTTGATTACATTAATTAAGGTGACTAAGACATTTAGAATCTTAACTTAAGTATCCAACATTTAAAATGATTAAGGGGGCTGGTTTGGAAATACTTTCAAAATGACTGAAATAGCTTTTGGTGAAAATGTTTTTAGAACCAGTTTTAGTAAAAATGCAAGTGAATCTTGGAAGTGTTTTTGGAACCAGAATTTAAAAAAAAAAAAACGTTTTCAATCATTTTAAAATCACTTTCAAATTAGTACTAAGATGTGCTCTGACTTGGTTTGTCATAATTGGTCTTTTAGATCAGAAAAAAAAAAGTTGGGAAATTAGCTAGAAAGAATATAAAGCTTTACTGGTTATATTCTAGAGAGTTTTAACGAAAAGTCAACAATACTGTTCACTTTAACGAAAAACCACATTTTTACACTAAAAAGTCAAACCTGGTATTATTCACTTTACTCTTTATTTTGTCCTTATCATTAAAAGTCAAAGTTTTCAAGTCATTTTCATTAATTTTCTTTATATTCTACGTACAACTTATGGAATTAAAGTTTCTAAATAAATAAAAAATATGAATGAGAAATGGAAAAGTGCATAGCCAATTCGGATTGCTTTCCATGCACATGCATGTAGCAATGTCTAGGTGTAAAAGCTACTTAATTGATCAACCCGTTTTATCTACAAGAAATGGTTGAAAAAGCAGTTTTATCTGCTCACTTTGTGTTGTTCTACGTCAAAACGTAAATTCAATTCAATTATCACACTAATTAGAAAGATGAAATGTTAATTAATTCGATAATATGCTCTTTGTTGTTGCATGTTTTGATCAGAAATTCGAAGTGTGAAACAACGACATGACCACATTTTGTTCGGACTTTCATGATGATGCTGACCAAAACATACATCTAGCAGCAAAAGAACTACATTTCCAGCTACTAATTCTATGTACTTTCTATTATAATATATATACTTATTTACATCTCAATCTAAAATCCGAAAATTGACAATAATTAAGTAAAAAGAAATGGAAAACCCTTTCTGCTTATTGCAGCAAAGGCAACGCTCCTGATGTGTCCTTTTGAAATCAGACGACGTGGATCACAGTGTGTATGTGTTTGTATGTATCACCAAAGTTGCATACATGGGGCCATAGCTTTGTTACGGCGCCGTTTGACACCCACGTGCAAAGTTGTAAACTCCGATCGAATCGTGGGCCCCATTTTCTCCGACGTCTGCTTTCAGAAAAGGTCAACATGTTTGGGCCCCCAACGTATTTCGAAATCAAACTGCTGGCCTATTACGTCAGATCTCCGATGAGATATCTCTAGTGTGAAATCTGCTACAGAGATTCAAAATAGCGGCAGCCACCGCCAAGCCGCCGCCATAACAGTGACGGCGAAAACGACGATGTTGGGAGTTGTATTACGTAAACTAGCTGAGACACCGACTGCACCAGGGACTGTCCCATTCGACGACTTCACACTGCAAAACCCACCGTCAATATTTCACTAAAAAACAATCAGAAATTCATTTTTAAAACGATAAATAAATTTAAAAAATGTAATTAAATAATTAAAAAAAATGTTACATGTTTGTGGCAGTTGCCTACAATCATAAAGCGTGGACGGTGCTTGTGGCGATGCATGTCAATTATTAAAACAAAAACGTGACAGCCATGTCTTAACATGTTTGACAATCCAAAAATGGTCGAATCTCAACCGATCTTGTAAAGTATAACAACAATTTCACCAAATACTCGTACAATTTCGCAACATTGGATCTTAATTGTGTTTTACTTTCATAGTTCTTCGATAAGACTTTAATCACACGTAATAGGTTTAAAGTGACATAAATAATATATTTCAAATTTTTTATAACGCAGATTCGAACTAAGACTAGCTCTATGATCATACTGTAATAGAACCAACTCATGCTTAACATGTCATGCAACGTAACAGCTAAACACAATGCAACTCAGACAAACGAACGTGATCATGAGATACAATCGCTTAATGGGTTATTCACTCCGCATCGAATTTTAATAATTTAAACCGTTTATTCTTCAAATTTCATGTCATGGATCATCTTTGAAAAAAATAGTGAAAATGGTTACCTGGTCGAAGGAGCAGGGCAGAAAGTGATGATGTAATTGGCGGAAGCACAGGTGAAGGTGCTGGTGCCGTCGTCATACGCATAGCTGTAAGCTTTCGGGCACGCATTTTTAAAAAACTGCGAATAAGAACTCGGCTTGCATGTGTCCGGCGTAGCGTAGGCGCCGCTACAGCAGTACTGCGGCTCCCCAAACGCCTCGCACGCGCTTTTACACGCCACGCCCTCGTCACTCGCCGTCACCTTCAGCTCCGAGGGGCACCCGTTGTTCAAGTCCACCACGCACCCGGTGGTCGTGCAGTTCCCTCCGGTCCCGCCCTCGGCCACCACTAACATGGGAAGGTTATACCCATCGACCAAGCTCACGTCGTAGAAATCAAGCCCGCCCGCACCGTTCAGCGTGAACTCTGCGAGAGTAGCAGGCGGCGCGGCTCCACCGCCAGCACATTCGACTGCCGAAGATCCGCAGTCACCTGTCAAGCAAGAGAACTTGCCTGTGGTTGAGTCCTGGGAGCAGAGCGTCCGCCCCCATAACCTACCGGACCACGAGGTGGGAACGGAAAACGTGTTGGACTCTCCAGGACCCAAAGCGAATCCAGTGGTGGGTAGCTGGTCAGTCCCGGCATTCGACAAAATGCCCGGCCATATGGTCGTGGTGCACTTGTTTGCGATGGTGAACGTCGCCGAGTAGCCGACTCTAATGGATTGAAGGAGACAGAGAAGGAATAGGAACGATGAAAAAACTTGATGGGAAGCCATTGGAAGTGAAATGTCTCCTTTTTATGTGCTTTTTTGTTTCAGGTAGTGTGGGAGAGGGGGTTTTTATAGGGAAGGGGAGAGAGTTGGGAGTCATGTGGGAGAATATGGGGAGGGGGGGCTCACGAGTCACGATGGCAGAGATCATGTGACGTGTTTTTGTGTCTCTGTTTTTAGTGGCGGCAACTTGTGCAGAGAAGGCATTGTAATAATATGTTTGAAAAGTTTGAGTAACGTTAGAGAAATTAAATTTTTAAGACAAATGCTATGGAGATTTTTTTTAAAGTAAAGGTAACTAGTTTTGAATTTGAGTGAACATAACGATGCATTACTCTAAATAATTTAGCCGACTTACTAGAAAAACTTTCAAGCAATGTGAATATTGTTGCAGCATTATTACCAGAAACTATTTATAAACTATCAAAAGTTAAATAATCAACTATATTAAGTTGATTAGTTTGATTAGTTTGAGCCAATAACACAATTATATTTCTATTAAGTTTCTCTGCTAAACGACTTATGCGTTTGGAGAAGTTTATAAAACTTGCTTGTTATTGGGACGCGCAAAGTTTCTTGTATTAATTTGAGCTTATTCCAGAGCTCAGAAAGTGCGGCTCCAAACTTACATGTTTGGATTTGGATATGGATTTCGGGAAGTGATCCGGTAGAAGCCAGACTCGTGAACTTTCAGCGTGTCAGTTGAAAATATCAGACCAGTCAATGAAGGTAGCAGATATCCACCTTACACGTGGAATTTCGACACTATTGTGTGAGAAGCAACATGAGTCATGCATTAGGAAACTGCCACGTGTTCAATAAATCCTGACACGGTCTTCCTCCCTAGGTCTAGGCAACATGGTTAGGTAATCGGAATCAAATATCATACTCTTGAAGCTTGTAATTGGGTGATTGTCAGCCGTTAATATATGTAATGTATTATTCATTGTTGATGTACATAAATTTTGTACGTGTACAAAAAAAGCTATACTTCCGATTGTATGGCAAAACAGCTCTTAAATGACAGTCCACAAAACGCATTTCAATCGAGTACAAAATTGACGTGACCTGAGCAATTGCCTTGTTCTCAAGATTCTAACCTAGCTTTCACTTACTCTTTCGCAGAACAAGATTGAACAAGTTGAAGGCTTCAAGTAGTGGAAAATGGTAAACAATCCCTCTCAAACACAGTGGTGTTTTTTGATATGTACATACCAACTTGGAAAGCCAATCTCAACTTGGAAACTTGTAATACTAATACAGAGTTTCTACCAGCATTCCGAAATAGTTATTCAACACTCATCTCATTTTCGAGTGCCAATATGATTCTCTAATATTTAATTTTAGCGGGCGAGAGAGGTGGATTGGTCTTCACCAAATATAAAAAAAGTGGGTATCATGAGATTAGCAATTAGAAAATGAAATTCAACCTTAAATTTCAATGACGAGTGCGCAAACGTTGATTTCGTTTCAAGCAAGCAACTTGACACCAACCCAGGGCAGGCAACCTAAAACTTCAACGATGACGAGTGCGCGAATGTTGCTTTCGTTACAAGTAAGCAACTTGACAACTAGCCCGGGGGAAGGGTTTGGGGCAAAAACAGAAGGGGAACAGGGGCAGTGTCCTCTGAAAACCTGAAGGGCCAGACCGATAGAGACCCAAAACATTTGCCTATTGCTGCAGCCCATGCTCCTTGGGTCAGTTCAAAACACAAATTCAGGTCAACCCAGAAAGTCCAAAAAGATGAGAAATATCCACTCCATCAGATTTGCAAACCCAAATTAAGACCAGATTTGCACGTTTAATTACTATTTCTTGTACAGTGCAGCTTCAACAGGTGACAGTAAAAACTCTTGTACAACAGAACCAATGCATACAATAGGTTTCGGCCGCTGTTATCACGAGCCGAAGTCATATCCCGGTTTATGGATGCGGGAAGTAGAGCACCTTCAATGTTGAAACATAGAAGAACATGACATCCGCCTGAAGGTTCCGTTCATTCACAGAATTCCAAATGTTCAGTTAGAAACTATCCCTATTGCCTAACCTATCAAGTATCCATACAGCACAATGAGCAGGGACCGACAGAGAAGTAGGAAAACGATTCACTCCAAGCGTTTAATGTCCAGAGCTAAGTAAAAGGCTTACAGCTACAAGAGGAAAGTTATACCGTAACCTTGAAACACGGGGCTAAACAGGAAGGAAGCCACACAAAGGCAGACAGGGATCAACAAAAGATTTATAGAAGCAACACTCCAATCTATCCATCAACATTCGAAGGTAAACAATCCACGTGAAAGGATTCGCAAGCTTGACAGGTCCTATTAAAGCTTATGCTAGTTTGAAAACTGCGCCCGGGATATACTAACACTTTGCCGGGAAGGCTTAAAAGGCTTTTCTTGGGTAGAACCAAACAGACCCAGATGGGAGTGACAAGCTGCTTAAGTCATTTGCAGCCCTACTCCCACCCACCATCACTTAAGCAACAGCAGATACGAACTGACACACACATACCCTATTACAATCTGTTCGTCAAATCCTAATGCTAAATGTGATTTAAAACTTCAAATCCAATGTCCACCTAACGCAAAAAACAACAATCAAAACCCAAGCTTATGCTATAATACAACCTAAACCCAAATCAAGACGGTGTAAATGTGAACTCAGGGCTTTGTGGAGCAAACACAACAGTAGGTTTCAAGTGAATGCAGCACCACGGCGGCAGCTATACTATATGTAACAATCGATTATGACAAAGATTATCACAAGTTCACTAATCAAGCATAATCAGAACAATACGCTTACAAATCCTATCCCTTATTAACTAATAACACAAAAGCAAGTGGTTCATCTCCTTTTCTCCTAATGATCGAAACACCTCAAAGTTTTTCTAGACTAGACATGATCTCGATCTCTCAACATCAACAAGATGTAACAATTACCAAATTTAAACAACAATGACAAAAGCAAGTGGCAATACCTAGCTGCAAACAAGATGATAATCAACTCTATTGCCTAAAGTTGAAGACAATTGAAGACATTCGATTCAACTTCCGCCAAACCGAAAATAATACAACACAGTCAAACCACCACATCAATGCATTAGAGATACCATAAATTCACACTTGACAAGAAAATCAAGACCATGTAGCCGTGTAGTGCCACAACAGTTGAAAATATCTAATTCAACTTCCAACAAAAAGAATATCATCAAACCACACACATCGTTCGATTATAAAGTAGAGACCAAGATTAAAACTTGAAATATAAGGCTTTCAATTTAATAGCTCCCAGAGTCATCGATAACAAGGATTAATATGAAAAGGGCGCCTAGTTCTATAGCCGAACCGCCGCATATACGTATGTAAAAGGAGAAAACTTGTTCGCCAAACAACAACGCTTATCATCCATCAGAGAAATTTAAACCCTCTTGCAAAAACCATCATGTGTATATCCCACCAAAACGCAAAATTAAGAGACCCAATTACCAAAAGACTAATGCTTTAGCAAAAAAACACTAAAGATTCTTGAAGAGAATATTTACTATTACTCTCTCTCTTCTTTTTTATTTTCTTCAAGCCTTGGCATTAGGAGGATTAGAACACTCCATATCGTCTTTGAGCTCGGCAGGGCACCTACGGCTGAGGTCCGTAACGCACCCGGTGGACGGTTCCCCCACTCCCCTCAACGATCATTGGTAAGTTATAACCGTCAATGAGGCTGACGTCATAGAAGTCTTGAGAACCCGAGCCGAGTGTGAACTCGGCTAAGGTGGCCGGTGGCGCAGCTCCAGCACCGTTGCACTCGAGCTCGCCCGAGGCCCAGTCTCCGGTCGACAAGAACCGCGACCTGAACCGTCAAAGCTGCAGCCAGTTCGGCCCCAGAAGCGACCGGATCAGCCGGTCGGGGCTTGGAAAACGCGGGAACTGCCTTTGGGAAGCTCGAAGCCGGTGCTGTTTAGCTTGTATATAACTCTCAATATCGTTGTATTTAAAAAACGAAAATCACAAGACAAAGGCATGCAAAGGGTCATGTAGTAACGATTTTTCAGTGCGTCCATAACAGGTCCGTTACACAACATATTATTATACAATTAAATGAATACTTAAAAAAAATAAAAATTCCTTTCAATTGTTAAATGAGGCACCAAGTGTCACTCATATTAGTGTCGATTTAATTTTTATATTATTAAAAATAGAGAATAGGAATCACATGCAATATTGCAAAATTCAAAGAGACAATGACCTTTGTCTGAAGGACACTAGATAGAACACCGTTGAGTTGGTTAATTAATTGGTTACATGGCGAGTTTTGGTTTAGAATTAGGAGGCAAGCCACAAGGTATAATTGGTATTAGTGTGGGAGAGCTTTATTCTGCCGCCCAATTGAGCCAATTGAGGTACTTGGTTTCATGGGATTGCTGCTCTAAATCAACTTCAATTGAAAAATCTTGCACTGAATGACACCGATGTAGTATCGGCCAATACTTATAAAATGAGGCGTAAAAGTAAAAGAAATATGTACAAAAATGGTTCTTATTTTATTAACTTGATCATCGGAGTACTTTGTACCAAAACAACAACGGCATCGCAATCTTCGATTTATTTCTTACAGTTGAGATCATAACTTACTCATCAATAGTGAAAATGGTTACCTAATCCAAGGAGCAGGGCAAAAAGTGATGATGTAATTGGCGGAAGCACAGGTGAAGGTGCTTGTGCCGTCGTCATACGCATAGATGTAAGCTTTCGGGCACCCAGTTTTAAAAAATTGGGAGTAAGAACTCGGCATGCATGTGTCCGGCATAGCGTAGGGGCCGCTACAGCAGTACTGCGGCTCCCCAAACGCCTCGCACGCGCTTTTACACGCCACTCCCTCCTCACTCGCCGTCACCTTCAGCTCCGAGGGGCACCCCTTGTTCAAGTCCACAACGCACCCGGTGGTCCTGCAGTTCCCTCCGGTCCCGCCGTCGGCCACCACCAAAATGGGAAGGTTATACCCATCGATCAAGCTCACGGCGTAGAAATCAAGCCCGCCCGTACCGTTCAGCGTGAACTCTGCGAGAGTAGCCGGCGGCGCGGCCCCACCGCCAGCACATTCGACTGCAGAAGATCCGCAGTCGCCTGTCAAGCAAGAGAAGTTGCCCGTGGTTGAGTCCTGGGAGCAGAGCGTTCGCCCCCACAACCTACCGGACCACGAGGTGGGGACCGAAAACGTGTTGGACTCTCCAGGAGCCAAAGCGAATCCGGTGGTGACCGGTCGCTGGTCAGTCCCGCCATTAGACAGAATGGCCGGCCATATGGTGGTGGTGCAATTGTTTGCGATGGTGAACGTCGCCGGGTAGCCGACTCGAATGGATTGAAGGAGACAGAGAAGGAAAAGGAACGATGAAAAAGCTTGATGGGAAGCCATTGGAAGTGAAATGTGCTCTTTTTGTTTCAGTAGGTGGTGTGGGAGAATGTTGCTTTTTTATAGGGAAAGAGGAGAGAGTTAGCAGTCGTGTCGTGTGGGAAGAATATGTGACGTGTGTTTTGCGTCTCTAGTTTTATAGGCGGCAACTTGTGCAGAGAAGGCATTGTAATAATATGCTAATCTATTTTATTTATATGTTTGTGAACTTTATTACCTGTAAAGCAAATATGTGACAAGTGGACATGTGTCGAAATTCCACGTTTAAGGTGGATATTTGATTTGACCAAACATAAAAAAAAAATTTTAAAAAAAGGTAAATAGTTGGTACGTTCATCGACTGCTCTGATATTTTCAGCGGACATGCAGAAGAGTTGTGGTGGGACCACTGCTTAATAAATTGGATAAAGCAGAGCTTCCCCTGAAATTCCAGAAGAGTTGTGGTGGGAACCACAAAAGAAATGTGAGATTTTGATTTGTGGTTGGAAGTTGGAACCATTTGATTTGTGGTTGGAAGTTGGAACCATGGAAGAGTTGGGAGCACCTTCTTTTCTTTTTCTTTTTCTTTTTTTTTTTTTTTGGAATAACCTTTCCGAAGAAAGGAGACAATTTTATTTCAAACTTTAGATTACACATACAAGGTAGACACTGCCAACGAAGGTAGACAGAGAGAAGGAGAAGGAGGTGGTGTGTTAAACACCCGAGCCAATGAGTCCACCGGAGCTCTACGTACCCCTAAAACGATCGCAACCATGTGCTTTGAAATCTGACAGCAGATCGAGTTGAAAGTATGTGGGGGAAAACAGGCGTTGGGTAGAGACATTTTGGGTAAATCAGGAAGAACTGGGAGGAACAGTAACAAAAAAACTGAGAAACAAAAAGCAAAACAAAAACCTTTCCTCCAACCCCCGCCACAGCGAGGGCCTTCGACAACAATTTTAATCGATGAGGGAATCACTCACACACAGATGGTGGAAAAGACTCTCAAGAAGAGAGAAGGAACTCTCACACGGAGAGAAAAGTTTCAATTCTGTACATGGATGATATTTGTTCAATCATATGTGGTATCATCGTCAACTATTTGGGACACTTAGACCATCTTCAATCCAAATCTTCAATCCAAGGTTGGTCAGATGGTTCATTTTAGCCCCTCTAGCTTTTCAAGATATTAATATTTTAATCAACAGTACATGATCATATTAGTCTCAGAGACCCAGATGGGAGTGAAAAGGATTTGCACATTTAATTACTATTTCCTCTACAGTGCAGCTTCAATAGGTGACAGTAAAAACTCTTGTATCTACATTTGTGACAGGATTACCAAAAATAAGAACCAAGCAATGCATACAATAGGTTTTGGCCGCTGTTATCACGAGCCGAATTAGAGCACCTTCAATGTTGAAATATACAAGAACATGACATCCGCCTGAAGGTTCTCTTCATTTAAAGACCATCACAGATTTCCAAATGTTCAGTTAGTAACTATCCCTATTGCCTGACCTATCAAGTATCCATACAGCACAATGAGCAGGGACCGACAGATAAGTAGGAAAACGATTCACTCCAAGCGTGTAATGTCCAGAAGCGACCGGACCAGCCGGCCGGGGCTTGTTCTATAGCCGAACGGCCACATATATGTATGTAAAAGGGGAAAACTTGTTCGCCAAACGACAACACTTATCATCCATCAGAGAAATTAAAACCCTTTTGCAAAAACCATCATATGTATATCCCACCAAAACGCAAAATTACGGGACCCAATTACAAAAGACTAATGCTTTAGCAAAAAAATATAAAAGGTTCTTGAAGACAATATTTACTATTACTCTGTCTCTTCTCTTTTATTTTTCAAGCCTTGGCATTAGGACGATTTTAGTCTTAAAATCATCAATAGTGCAAATGGTTACCCGATCGAAGGAGCAGGGCAGAAAGTGATGATGTAATTGGCGGAAGCACAGGTGAAGGTGCTGGTGCTGTCGTCATACGCATAGCTGTAAGCTTTCGGGCACGCATTTTTAAAAAACTGCGAGTAAGAACTCGGCACGCATGTGTCCGGCGTAGCGTACGGCCCGCTACAGCAGTACTGCGGCTCCCCAAGCGCCTCGCACGCGCTTTTACACGCCACTCCCTCCTCACTCGCCGTCACCTTCAGCTCCGAGGGGCACCCCTTGTTCAAGTCCACAACGCACCCGGTGGACGTGCAGTTCCCTCCGGTCCCGCCCTCGGCCACCACCAACATGGGAAGATTATACCCATCGACCAAGCTCACGTCGTAGAAATCAAGCCCACCCGTACCGTTCAGCGTGAACTCTGCGAGAGTAGCCGGCGGCGCGGCTCCACCGCCAGCACATTCGACTGCCGAAGATCCGCAGTCGCCTGTCAAGCAAGTGAAGTTGCCTGTGGTTGAGTCTTGGGAGCAGAGCGTTCGCCCCCATAACCTACCGGACCACGAGGTGGGGACGGAAAACGTGTTGGACTCTCCAGGAGGCAAAGCGAATCCAGTGGTGGCCGGTCGCTGGTAAGTCCCGGCATTAGACAGAATGGCCGGCCATATGGTGGTGGTGCACTTGTTTGCGATGGTGAACGTCGCCGGGTAGCCGACTCTCATGGATTGAAGGAGACAGAGAAGGAAAAGGAAGGATGAAAAAACTTGATGGGAAGCCATCGGAAGTGAAATCTGAAACGTCTCCTTTTTTCTGTGCTTTTTTTGTTTCAGCAGGGCGTGCAGGGAGATTGGTTTTTCTGTCTTTTGTGTCTATTTGTAGTGGCGGCAACTTGTGCAGACAACGCAACGTAATAAGGACCATATTATCCAATTTACTCACCTTATTAAGTGGTCCAATAGAAATACAACACCTATCTTCTTCCTACATGCAGAGCTTCCACGTTCCATAGACGCAGACCTTCCACGTTCCATACAGTTTCAAGTAGCCTCACCAATCACCACCCACTATCCACTCCCATCTCTCCTCCAACCGCTGTCCTCCGTCGATCACACCCCACACTCCACTCCATCCTCCAATGGTCGAGCCACCCCAGACCTCAGATATCTCTACTCCATCGTTACCCTTCCTCTGCAACACTGATGAAAACCAATAAATCCGACCAAATAGGGGATGGGGCTGACGGCAACCATGACAGATTTGCCATGGTAACCCAGAAAGGGCAGGAAGATGATGATGTTTGGTTATAGGTTTAAAGGGAAGAATATGGTGTTTCGTTGTAGGTTTGTGTTAAATTTTTTTTTGACAGGTGTTGTGATTTTAGTGGGCCGACTAAGAGGGTGAGTAAATTGGGTACTGACAAGGCAGTACCCAAGTATTGTCCCCGCACCACCTACCTACCACCCGCTCGATCCTCCCACTGCTTATCTATTTTATTTATATTAATTAATTAGTAATTACATTAATTAATCACACTCAAAGCCAAAGCCAAAGCCACCACTGCTTGACAAAGAATCATCCGTCGAATTGGATTTTCATTTGCACGTCTGCAATTCTCTGCCTTTGATTTGACAAGTTCCACGAAATTCTATTTGTAAGGTGGATATTGGTTTCAGCAAGGCGTGCGGGACCGACAACCCACGGCCAACCAACGGGAACAACACAAACGAACAGCAACAACAAAGAAAGCCTACCAACACAAGCAAATGGATTTTCTTTGTCACTCTGTTTGTTTGTTATATGGTCTCTCATGCAAGCTTTAGGAAGCACCAATTCTGCATACGTTTGAAAGGCGCACCCCCCGGGCCCCTACCACCCACTCTATCCTCCCCTGCTAATCTCAATTAGCAAACGCGGTGGGGGAGGACGGAGAGAGAGACAGGAGAAATGAAATTCCAAAGATTTTGATTTGTGGTGGGAACCACAAAAGAGTTGGGCCTCTCAGACAAGCTTTAGGACGCATCAACCATACGTGGTGTCCGATGAAATGCAAAGCTGCGAGTAAGAATCATCATTGTATATTGAAAAGAGTATGAATAATATTACAAGCTATTTGTAAGAGAAGTATATATAAAATTTATTTACATCAATATCAAAATCTAAAAATCATCCAAAGTATATTTGAACATCACAATAAATGTTTGAATAAATGAAGGAAATAATAGGTTCAAATATCATCTAAATTCTCTCATCTACATCATTAATTGCTTATTTTCCAAAATATTTTAGCAATCTTTATACGCTTGACCAATCAACTTTTTATTTTAACGATTGGTTTGAGTACAAAAGTATGTCATCTCACATCCATGGTTGCTCATCTCTATCTATGCAGCAAAAATAGCTATACAACTCCATCATCGCAAGTTCTCACATCATCTTTCATTGCATTTTAAAACTTCCTTTTTTCTTCTTATGTGCAGGTGTTTCCATTTCTCTATTACAAATTGAAAAGAAAAAAAAAATACAAGTTGATAATGTAAGTGATAGGTTTAGTAAAAATGAAGAAACAACATATATATGTATATATATATGGTTTGAACAACAGATGATATGATGAATAAGTTTAAACCTTAAATCATATACGAATCCAAATTATCAAAATCATATTCACGCGCAAACCAATCAAGTCAATCATGCTCAAACCAAATTGGTCTAATACGTAAGGAAAAGTTGTAATCCATATTTCGCTTTTCAGTTGATTTCATTTTCATTCTTAGTTCAGATCAAAAGTATGAGAGTGGATAAGGGTGAACGAAATCGACTATTTTAAAGTCGAATTTTCTGTCAGGAACAATATAAATTAGAATATAATATTAAGTTTTTTCTCCACGCTTAGGAAATCAAAGGTATGCTTACGAATTTTAGCTTACTACAAACTGTGAGTGACTTTTGTTTGAGCAACGAAAACAGATCCAATTATATTTGCAATGATGTTTTCGATTCTTGCTCTCAGTTTCATCTTCCGAGTATGGAATGGAATTGAAAAGGTATCTCATGAAAAGAAAGTCAATTTAGAAAAGCTGATTGCATGTAAATGGAAGGGAGAGCAAATCATGCTAACCACTTCATCTCACCAGCTAACCTTCTATTGTTTTCAATGTTTATAGATTATCGAGCAGTGTAAATCTCGCATCCTTTCATTGAAGCCAGAGCAAATAAACTAATTGTAAAAAAAAAAAACACATAAAACAAGAGAGAAAAAGATTCCTGGGATAGATGGAAACTTGTTTGACAATTTCCCATGTATATCGATAGCATGACTTTGAATTAATCTGAACCATAAATGAGTTTTGCAGGACACACGATATCAGGGAAAAAAGGGTATACACAGATTATGATAGATTGTGGGATGTTGTGATAGGCTTGTTATTAATACTATAATCTATGTTACATGAGCTTAAAATAAATGTTTGATAAGAGAATGATTAACCCCTTTGCTACAATTGCAGAATCAAACAATAGCATCTATAACCCAATTTAAAATTTGTGGTTGACTTCAAAGACTAAACTACTTTATAACAGATCAGATTCTTTATAAACATCTCTTCAAGTGCTTAACGTTATCGAGGGCTTATGCTACAAAAAAACATTCAAAGTAAAACCCTTCTACATAATCCAACACCAACCCATCACAGCTCGATATACTAAACACAAAAATAAAAATAAAAAAATTCACCATTTTAAATTATCATCCGTTTCATTTTCTTAAAATTTGGAGTTTAAATTATCATCCGTTTCATTTTCTTTAAAAAGCAAAAAATTGAAATGAAATTAAAAAAATGAACCTGGTGGTCGCCGCTGCCGCCGCCGATGAAGAGGAGGTCGAGGGGATTGATTTTATCCATTGAAAAGCTGGCTTTCTTCTTCTCCTTCCGATTCAGATTGTAGCACATTCCCAAAAAAGCTGGATCGATTTTCTAACCATTTACTTCAACTCCATATGCTGTTAAACTCTTGGTTTTCTGTCAGTATAGAATCAAGAAAATAGTAAGTGAAAGTCACAATGTATGATATAAAGTAAAAAGGGAGGTAAAAGGAAGACACAGCTAAGAGAGAAGCATTTTCATTTCTCACAACCAAAACCACTTTTGACTGTGATTGACACAATATATAGAAGCGCTTCTGAGAACCTGTAATGTGCTTTCAAATAAGTATTTGGACTTTTATAAAAATTTCAAAGTGTTTTTACTAAAAGCACTTATGAGCAACAGTGACTTCTACATAAGCAATCCCTATAAACAAAGAAAACTATAAGCCTGCTATCGCAAAAGAATGAAAACCTGCTTGAGTTCTTCTCGAGAAAGCTTGGACATGGCGAAGAACTTGGTGGCTTCGTTTCCAGCAATACGGCCACCTCCATCTAACAATCAGATGTATTATAGATTATCGAGTTCCAACCACATGCCAGTGGATCATAATCCAATGGCAGTTGTTCCAACCACATGCCATTGGATCATAATCCAAAAAATAACATAAAAGTTCATATCTGGATTTGGATCCGTTTCCCCAGTCCAGATCAGGGAGCTGGAAAAAAAATTATATCACATCAAGTTCAAGCCTTCACTTACCACAAAGTATTGTGTGCATACTGGGCATTCATGTGGCTTCCCTTTCTCCGGCCAAAACCAAACAACAGCTTGCTCATCCTGCAATTAAAATACAACAAAAAAAAAATTCAAAATAATAAGTTAAAATTTAAAAAGAATCAAAATTTTAAAATAATCAGTGAGCAAGCATAGATTTGCACATACAAAAAGAAGAGAAACAATGAATATAGAAGCACCCGCCGCCGTGATGAGGAGGTCGAAGGGTTGGTTTTAGCTTTTCCGTTGAAAAGCTGCCTTTCTTCTTCTCCTTTTGATTCATATTCTATTACAGGTCGGTCTTCTTCTTTCGACATCACTGTAGTAATCCGAAACTCGAATTTCTCAAATTCTCAATATTTTCTAATCAAATGAGGTTCAGCTAACCCTTTTCAAAACACTGAAAATAACAGATCGAAGGTACTTACTCGTCATAGGGTTTATGCAGACCCATATGCAACCATTAGAGAAAAGGCAGCGGCGAGGGAGTTCTAGAGAGAGAAAGTGGTTTGAAGGAGGAGAGAGATGAAATTTTGGAGAGATGAAATTTTAGAGAGACCCAGATGGGAGTGAAAGTGATTTGCACGTTTAATTACTATTTCCTCTCAGTGCAGCTTCAATACGTGACAGTCTTGTATCTACATTTGTGACAGGATTACCAAAAATAAGAACCAAGCAATGCATACAATAGGTTTTGGCCGCTGTCATCACGAGCCGAATTAGAGCACCTTCAATGTTGAAATATACAAGAACATGACATCCGCCTGAAGGTTCTCTTCATATAAAGACCATCACAGATTTCCAAATGTTCAGTTAGTAACTATCCCTATTGCCTGACCTATCAAGTATCCATACAGCACAATGAGCAGGGACCGACAGATAAGTAGGAAAACGATTCACTCCAAGCGTTTAATGTCCAGAGCTAAGTAAAAGGCTTACAGCTACAAGAGGAAAGTTATACCGTAACCTTGAAACACGGGGCTAAACAGGAAGGAAACCACACAAAGGCAGACAGGGATCGACAAAAGATTTATAGAAGCAACACTCTAATCTATCCATCAACATTCGAAGGTAAACAATCCACGTGAAAGGATTCGCAAGCTTGACAGGTCCTATTAAAGCTTATGCTAGTTTGAAAACTGAGCTCGGGATATACTAACACTTTGCCGGGAAGGCTTAAAAGGCTTTTCTTGGGTAGAACCAAACAGACCCAGATGGGAGTGACAAGCTGCTTAAGTCACTTGCAGCCCTACCCCCACCCACCATCACTTAAGCAACAACAGATATGAACTGACACACACATACCCTATTACAATCTGTTCGTCAAATCCTAATGCTAGATGTGATTTAAAACTTCAAATCCAACGTCCACCTAACACAAAAAACAACAATCAAAACCCAAGCTTATGCTATAATACAACCTAAACCCAAATCAAGACAGTGTAAATGTGAATTCGGGGCCTTGTGGAGCAAACACAACAGTAGGTTTCGAGTGAATGCAGCACCACGGCGGCAGCTATACTATATGTAACAATCAATTATGACAAAGATTATCACAAGTTCACTAATCAAGCATAATCAGAACAATACGCTTACAAATCATATCCCTTATTAACTAATAACACAAAAGCAACTGGTTCATCTCCTTTTCTCCTAATGATCGAAACACCTCAAAGTTTTTCTAGACTAGACATGATCTCGATCTCTCAACATCAACAAGATGTAACAACTAGCAAATTTAAACAGGATCCTGATAAGCAATGCGGTATCAACAACAATGACAAAAGCAAGTGGCAATACCTAGCTGCAAACAAGATGATAATCAACTCTATTGCCTAAAGTTGAAGACAATTGAAGACATTCAATTCAACTTCCGCCAAACCGAAAATACTAGAACACGGCCAAACCACCACATCAATGCATTAGAGATACCATAAATTCACACTTGACAAGAAAATCAAGACCATGTAGCTGTGTACTGCCACAACAGTTGAAAATATCTAATTCAACTTCCAACAAAAAGAACATCATCAAACCACAGACATTGTTCGATTATTGAAAGTAGAGACCAAGGTTAACACTTGAAATATAAGGCTTTCAATTTAATAGCTCCGAGAGTCATCGATAACAAGGATTAATATGAAAAGGGCACCTAGTTCTATAGCCGAACCTCCACATATATGTATGTAAAAGGGGAAAACTTGTTTGCCAAACGACAACACTTATCAACCATCAGAGAAATTAAAACCCTTTTGCAAAAACCATCATATGTATATCCCACCAAAACGCAAAATTAAGAGACCCAATTACCAAAAGACTAATGCTTTAGTAAAAAAAGACTAAAGATTCTTCAAGAGAATATTTACTATTACTCTCTCTCTTCTCTTTTATTTTCTTCAAGCCTTGGCATTAGGAGGGTTAGAACACTCCTTAGCAAAATGCCCTGATTCCCCACAGTTATAACAACCTGATCCAGAGCTGAATCCATATCGTCCTCCTCCACGAGCACCGCCATCCCCACCACCGCTGCTGCAATCCCTGGCCATGTGGCCATAAGCCCCACAGCTATAGCAAGCGCCAGCGCCGCCGCTTCCTCCACCAGTAGCACAGTCCCTAGCCAAATGCCCAAATGCACCACACTTGTAGCAGCCGCCTCCGCCACCACCTCCACCACCACCGATACTCCCATTAGGGCAGGCCCTTGCCACGTGGCCATACCCACCGCAAGTAAAACAGCCACCACCAGCGGCTCCGCCACCACCACTGCCCTGACGGCAATCTCTAGCCATGTGCCCAGGCTCGCCGCAACTATAGCACCCATCACCACCGGAACCGCCCCCATTCCTCCGGTCACCGCCTCTCCATCCACCGCTAAATCCAGAACCACCACCACCTCCGCCACGGCCACCAGAGTGACCGAAGCTCTCCTTCTTGTTACCGATCAACGGCGCACCGTCAGGGCCTGTCACATCGATGGCCTTGGTCTTGCCGTCATCGCCGAAGTCGATGAGGAACTCGACGGACTCACCCTCCGCGACGGTGCGGAATCCGTCGGATCTGATCGAGGACTGGTGGACGAAGAGGTCCTCGCCTCCGGCGTCGGGGGTGATGAAGCCGTAGCCCTTGACGTCGTTGAACCACCGCACCTTCCCGGTCGATCTCTCCTCAGCCATCGTAAAAGGTTAAAAGTTCCGATATGGATTTATGCGGAGCGTTTGAAAGCGAGAGAGAGACGGTGAGACTGTGAATATATATAGGAGGAGAGAGAGTTGCAGTGAAGGCAAAGGCAAATCTAAGGATGATTAGTATTTTATTAATGATAAATTTTATTCAAACCCAATTAGTGTCTTCATGCGATTAAAAAATTAAGTTGAGTTGCTACTTGCTACGGTTTAATGATATTCTTCTTCATTTAAATGAGCTTAAATTCGATATTACGGTTTAGTAATATTCCTTTTCATTTAAGTGAGCATAAGTTTGATTCTCGTTAAAAGCGAGTTTGGACCATATTATTGCTAGCCCATTATGAGATTAAGTTCACTCTCATTTTTAGTATAGATAATATCGTTTGTTAAAAAAAAAAAATTATTTGCAAATAGAATTAATGGTTTTAAATAAAATTTTCCCTTTAAGCAAAACCCTAAGACAGCCCTAATCCGTCTGAGGCCCTATTCTTAATTACCTTTGGGCATCTTTTACTTTACGCTTTTTTTAATGATTCGATCTCCTGCTTCTCGATGTATTGTAACAAATCCTGTAACCTCTAATTAATTATTTCCTGTAAAATATTCTAGTTTTATTATTGTTTAATTAAATAAAAAATTCGATTTGCCTTTTAAGATCTATCATTGGCGGCCAAGATTTTATGTTGGAATAGGAATAAATTTAGGTTGGATAAGCACGTTTACACAATCAATGGGAATCTACTTCGTAGTTCAACAAAATTATGGTTGTACTTTAATCAAGCATAGATACACGTGGATCTATCAAATGTAGGGGGATGGAGGAAAAAGTCCATAAGGCGCTCCGATCAAAGCCAACATAGGATCATTGGTTGTTTATGATTCAAACAACTTAAAAACCTGATATCTATATTTGCATGTGTATTTTATTTGACCCTTATAAACAGTTAGGGCAAACTAAATTACAACATCATTCTCCTACTTCTATTTTTTTCTATCTTGTCTTCCTTTTCTCTCTTCTTGTGTCCGACTTTGTTGTGCCCACGAAATGCTCGAATGAAATGTCTTAGTTGACAAGCCTTGGCAGTCTTCAACATTACTCTACAATTTCTTGACAAGCCTCTACGTATCATAGTAATTGTTGACATATGTTGGCATAAGCCTTAAGCAGATGTTGGCAAGAATTGACATGTTTTTACTAGGTGCTCAATGAAATAGTACATTGCAGTTTTTTTTGTCGAACTCATGACCCAATTATTTGAAAATCTTGGCTACATCACTGGTTGGGAGCCTTTATATCAAAACCTTAAATGGAACTTAGGACCAATAAAGTTTATGTCTTTACGTTTTTACTAAGTGCTCAACGAAATGGTCCAATGCAATTTTATTTGTTGAAATCATGACCCCATTATTTGAAAATCCTGGCTACGCCACTAACTCAGATCACCTCATTCGTAAGATACTATTAAGAGGAATGCCAACTACCCTCGTTATTTGCCTTTTGTTATTTACATTTTTTACTTGTTACTTGACACTTGTATTTCACTAACAAATTAAACTACATAATTCATAGTTTTAAGGTGGAAAATTAGTGTTTACACCATACTTCACAAATCCTGAAATTACCGTGTATCGATGAACTTCATACCTTCAGGGCCTCACTGAATGATTCGTGCTGAGGCACCCTTGTGTTGAAGCACAACATTTTCTATCCAACCAGGAGGTCAATCACAAAACAACATGTGTCAACATCAGAATAAAACTCATAGAGTCCCACATCAATCACAGACATAAGCGTGTAACTCTTCTCAACTACAAAAAGAGACTATTCTCATTAGGGGTGGGCACTTAGAATCGAAAACCGAAACCGAAACACGAACCAAATCAAACCGCACCGAACGGTTTGGTTTTGCGGTTTTGAAACGGTTTCGATTTTGAAACCGAACTGCAACATAGAAAACGGATTGGTTTCAGTTTTGGCTTTTGAAAACCGCACCAAAACCAAACCAAACCGCAAATATTAATAAACATATAATTAAATGTTCATATTAGATTTCATGTTTTAATTGGTTGTTTATTAGAATCCATACTTTTAGTATGGACTAAACCACATTAGAATATCATCATTCATCACTTTCTTTTGTTTATTAACTCGAAGGACCTTTGTTATTTTATATCATCACACACACACACACACATGTACAAGGGTGGACTAATCTTGTTATCAAGAGTCAAACAATGATTTAATGAAGTCCACTCATTTGAAGCATGATATCACATATTCTAGTATGAAAGTTTCGCTCACGTTTAATGAATTCAAAGTTATTCAACTTGTTTTATGTTATACCTTGTATGGGACACCCTTTTGTTGCACAAACATATGTTAACATCACAACTGCATACAACTTGCTAATTGTTTACATGACAAATGTCTTTTTCCTATTGCTACTGGGAAATGCTTATTAATATGTTAAATTGCAAATTATACATTTTTTCTTAAAAACCAAACCGAAACCATTTGAAACCGCACCGAACCGAACCATAAAAAATTTCGGTTTCAGTTTTGATTTCACTCAAAACCGCACCGAACCAAACCGTGCCCACCCCTAATTCTCATGCAATTAGTCCCTAATCTTGATATTCTACTTAATTCACTATTAGAGTTCATTAATGATGATTATGCTTAAACCATTGTATCATATAAAATTTATAATTTTAATGCATTAATTATGTAGTTTAATTTGTTAGTGAAATACACATGTCAAGTGATGAGTAAGAAAGACAAACAGGAAAAGGGATATGGCAAAAGGTAGCTAGCATTCCTCTCACAAAAATATATGAACTCTTTATATTTTGGTTTTATCAGGCCTCACCCTACCGAATGTCTTCTTCAAAAGAACGACATCAACAATGTTATGAATTTAAAGCACTCACTGTTTTTTTTAGACAATTAAACTAACGTTTTAAAACAAGAAAAACTTACGACATGTTCACTCTCTTGAAACGAGAGAAGAGGAACATCGAGTCTACAATGTTTCCACTAAATTTGCACCCTTATAAATAAAATTATTGTGGCCATTTTTCAATAGTATAATACAAAAGCTTTATTAAAATAGAAGGGAAAAAAAAAAGTAGAGATGCAAAGACTTTCACCTATCTACATACTGCAGTGGTAATCTTTCAAGATTTCCTTGTTTTATCGCAAAGAGAGAGAGAGAGAGAGAGAGAGAGAGAGATTTGTACAAGATGACCAGAAATTAGTAGACTTCCACATTCCATTGCTCTGATTTCTTCAACTGCTTCTTGTAGTCCATCCAGTCAATGCCTGCAAAATTTATCAGAACACAAAAATATTCTATCAAAATTTTGTGAAGATTTCAGAGAGACGGACCGGCAACCCCCACCACTGATCACATTGATAATGTCCCCAACTTGTATATTATCACTTACTAGCACAACATACGTGAGGTTTTTAATTTTTTATCACAAAACGCCTCTGGGCAATTGGTATTACAACCATTCGTTATATATTATACTTTGTTTTGTCAAATTTTCGACTTGGGATTTTACATTTTTCAACAAATGCGAGCAATGCAATCTACAATCTTACCGTCTTTGGCAGCCAACGAGACCATGATGTCATCGATACCCTTCTCCATTCCCTTGAGACCACACATGTAGACGTAGGTGTTGTCCTTCTTGAGCAACTCCCATAGCTCTTCTGCATACTGAGCCATTCTGGTTTGGATGTACATCTTCTCACCCTTCTCGTTGGTTTGCTCTCTGCTGACGGCGAAGTCAAGCCTGAAGTTTTCGGGGGCCTTCTCCTTCATCTTCTCAAATTCCTGTATCCCACAAGTATTTCTTATTAAGTCAAGTTTTCGGCGAATTGAAAAGGATTGACTTAGAATTAAGAAAATCTTGAGTCTTGACATATCTTACCTCCTTGTAGAGCAGTGAGCTACTTGTAGGAACACCCAAGAAGAGCCATGCCAAACCATTGAACTACACGCAATGTCAAAATTTGATCGTTCGTTAGACAAAAAGCCAATCAAAGAACAAATGAGAATTCATTGGTCATATATGCACTTGAAGAACGTTTTATGACGGGCTGGAGTGTTCTATGTCCGAAGGTGTCTAAAGGAAAAAACCTAGCGGTAATGCTTACCTTGTAGTCTTCATGCTTCTCGAAGAACATTTTCCATAAGAATGCTCTAAAAGGAGCAATTCCAGTTCCAGTTGCAAGCTGCATTAGTAAAGAAATTTCAGAAAACCAACACTACTCACACGGAGTAAAACATTTGATGATCGAGTTGTCTTCCTAAATACGTAATATGGCAAGTACTTATACCATGATGACGGTTGCATTAGGGTCTTTTGGCATAAGCATTTCTTTTCCAACTGGTCCGGTGATCGTCACTTCACTTGCGGGCTTCAAGTCACCTGAAACACGGAAAACTTATAACAAGATGTTCTGATTTTGTGGTAAAGAACAAATTGGTTTTTCTTAGTGCCTCAATGGAATAATAACTTCGTAGAAGTAGAGATCTGTGTGCTCACACAAAAAGTTTGAACACACTCCTTTAACAATTTCGCCTGCGTCATTGGTGTACACAAGACGTTTCACACACAGAGAAACCTGGATGAGGCAATCAGATTTCGGATCAACGAAACGTGTTTACTAATTGCCTAAAGTTGCAGCATTTCGTGTTAAAATGGCAGCATATTCACATCAATTTGGTAAACAACATGAGCAGAAAATCCAATGGATTGTACATATGATTGGAACAGTGTAAAACTCACAGTCTTGGAGTCTCCAAAGTCACCGAGGGCGCTGCTGGCAATTGAGTACAACCTCAGCTTGTGAGGCTTCCCATTTTTGTCAACACCTTCTGGAATAACTCCAATGGACTGCCCTTCTCTGTAGGGCACCTCTCCTACAAGCGAATACAAGTGAGGGTAGTTGTAAATCACTAGTTCAAGACGAAAACGAATTGGGAAATATGCACAAATAGAACCGGTTACACATTTTTCCGCACATTAGAATCGGGACACAATAAACATAATAAACACACAATAAGCACTTAAGCAGTCATGATAATATAAATCACTTTAGTGTCCCTCGAGTTCTATTATTTATTAAAAATTTGTTAGGGGTATTTGTGCATATTTCCAAACGAAATTATTAGGCTTGGGACATACCCTCTGTGCTGAAGACCATGTGCCAGGTCTCACCAGGCGCATCATCACCAGTGATCCTAGTGTTGAGGAGGACTCTGGCAATGTACGGATTCTTGGGCTTGTACTTGTTGACAACCACCCCTTCATCTTGCTTCTTGGATTCCTTCACAACCTTGGCAGGTGGCGCAGTCTCGGTGGTGGTCACCTGGGCTCTGATGGATACCACTCTCCCACCAGCATTGCTGTTGTACAAAGGAACCTGAAGAAACCAACAACAACCCATGTCACATTATTTTGTTTCGTACAAGCGGTATTCTACACTAATTTCATCTAAACTAGACGAAGCGAACTCGAACTTGGTCCCCAAGTGATTGATTTACCAGGACCTGAAAGTTTTTACCTTCTTGAGGGTGATTCTGTCAGGTGAGATTAAGGAGGTCCTGGTGGGGAGGGAGGAGGACTTGGAGGAGGGGAAGGAGACAGCAGCAGTTACAGCTGCAGCCATGGTTGTGGAGTTAAAATGCTGAGGAAGCAGAAGAGGGAGATGAAATAAAAGAGAAGCAAAAGTTCGATGCTTGATGAGAAAATTGGATTTTTTTGGTGGGTTTTGGATTAAAGATTGGTGGTAGAGATTTGACGGCCAATGCAGTGGCGGATGAGAGGATAAGTCTTTTTGTGTAATGTACGACTCTCACCCAACTTTGATTTTGTTTTTTTAGAATAATTTAACGAAAATTTTCGATACTGTTCATTGAAACGAAAAATTATATTTTTAACTTAAAAAATCAATTCTGATACTATTTATTTTATCTTTGATTTTATCTTTATTGTTAAAACTCAAAGTTTTTAAATCTTTTTTATTAATTTTTCTTTTTTTTTATTCACAAACAATGCAACACCCAAGTTTTGTTGTATAGGCTGAGGGCTGGTTTGGTATTGCTGTGCTTAAAAAAAAGCTGCTGTGAGAATAAGCGGTTGTGAAAAAAATCAGCATAGTGTTTGGTAAACTTTTTTGTAAAAGTGCTTTTGAAAAAAAAAAAAAGCAATCTGATAGTGGGTCTTTTCATTAAAGGAGCACTGTAACTCCGTGTGCTTTGAAAAAAAAAATCAGTTTTCCAAAGCTACAAATAGCAGTTTCAGCTTTTTCCTTTGATTTCAGCTTATTCTCACAGCAGCTTCCAAAATAAACCTTCTTTTTTTCAGTTTACCAAACACCTAAAACTCTCACAGCTTTTTTTCATGGGTGTTTTTTTTTTAAGCACCTCACTCCCAAACCACCCCTGAGACCCCTGTCAAAAGATGATTGTGACTTTGGTCACATACTATACAAGTGTATTACTACATAACATAAGTACTTTGTACAAATGGACATCGTAATTTTGAAGAATGCAAGCTACCTTCTTCATTTTGTTTCGTTTGTTCTGCTATCTAATTTGGTTATCAAAATCATCTATTTTCTATTTAATCCTTTTTTAGGTAAAGATTAGAAATTGATTAAACGTCTAGTTTATCAAATAAATGAATGAATATTGAGTTTGTCACTAAAATTATCACAGTGCTGAGCAAATGACAGAGAACTTTTTATTTGGTTTGTTTTTGTTTTTTGCAAATTTGACCTTTTGTTTAAAGGTATTTTAACGAAAAACTCTTAGTACTGTTCACTTTAATGAAAAATCATATTTTTACACTTAAAAGTCAATTATGGTAATATTAACTTTACCATTTATTTTGTCCTTATCGTTAAAACTCACGATTTTCAAACGATTTTCATTAGTTTTCCTTTTGTTTAATGACTTGAAATTGAACGACCCAATCATCGAATAACATTGCGGGGGGGGGGGGGAAGAAAGTACCTATTTAGAGACTCATCACTAATTTTGAACACTCATTTAGAAACTTTAAAACAACACTCGTGTTGAAAATGTTGGTGAGTTAATGAATGCCCACACAGTAATGTTGAAACTATTGGTGGATTAATGAATGCCCACACATTAATGTGGACTTGGGAAATGAATGAGGATTGTATTTTCAAAAGGTGTGTACTGTAAATTTCAAAGTGTAATCATTACGCTTGTTTGGAGTTGCTCTATAAATAAAGCGCTCCGTGTGTTATCAAAATACACTGAGAAGAAGAAAAGATCAATAACATTAGTATCTATCCCTCCCTCTTTTATTTGTCATCTCCTTGTGTTATAGTTACAGTGTGATATTTTACACTTGTTTTGCTCATGTCACTAGTAAATGTTATCTTTCTAACTTTTGTCTATTTATAACAAATCAGATTTTTAAACAATATATTATCCATGATAGGAGGTTCTTATAGTATAATCTCTAAATATAGGAACTAAAATAAAAAATCCTTAAAAAAATTGTTTGCAATGGAAAGAGTCTCAGAAGCTCGAAGACGATTTCGACAATTTCACCATCAACGACCTGGACAATTTCAGTGTCGCTTCATCATTCTTCACGTGCACGTCATGTGCCCATCCTCCTCGCTCCGGGTCGACCAAGGATTTGCTGTTCCTTTGTTTGTGTCTCATGCTGTCTCTTTGCTAATATTGTAACACATGTCTGATGACTTAATTGAGAGATAACTGTGTTAAATTTTTTATTTGCCATTTAAAAATTAAAAAAAAAATCTGGAAAACGATGAAATACTTACTCGTGAGCAAAGTAAATTTGGCGTCAACTTCTTCTCAATCTCGATTATCATCTTCACACCCTATCCAAGTGAGAGATTAATAGAAAAATGACAAGGGTGAAGGATCGGTCTTCCTGTAATTCGTACAATTTGGGGGGCAAGCATCAATCCCAGTATATGAATATTGAACCCTCCATGCCCACTTTCATCTCTTGTTCACTCCCTCTGCTACCGTCTCATATCATATGCCTCTTTCATGGTTTGTTTTTGTAAAAAAAAAATCAGTACAAAGAATGTTTGACAATTTATCAGTGTCCTGAAGATATGTTATGATTTAGTTAACAGAGCTATTTTTTAATCAACTGGTATCTATAGTCATTTGTTTTCTCCACATCATTCAAATGCAAGGCTATACGGTTGCTTTCTACCCTAAGGCCATCTCCAACCGAAAGGTCTCAAGGGCCAGATAGTATAAAATAGCCCGAAACCGTCTCCAACTGAGGGATAGGCCAGAGGGCTTGTGGGCCCCATGAAATTTGAAAGGGCCAAAGGGCTGGCTAGAAATTTAAGAATTGCTGTTAAATATAACCGACATCATTTAATCATGTCGGTTATCCGACAGGAATTCTTAAACAAATTTTTGAATCCAACAGCTAGTTGATGCTAATTACCGTTGGATTCAAAAAAAAAAAATTTGGGCCAATTTTTTTTTTTTAATTCTTGAAAATTCTAATTTTTTTCCCTCTAAATACCTAAACCATTCATTCACCATTCCTCACAAATTTTTCACCATTCCCACACCATTTCAATTCTCATATTTTCTTACCTCTTTCAAAAATATTTCCTTCAATTATTTCAATAATTTTCAAATGGTCTCGCCTGTAATAAAAGTTAGGGCTTGGACCCGAAAGGAAGATGAAGCTCTATGCAGGGCTCATATATGGGTGTCAGAAGATAGTGTGAGGCGGAGTTCTCAAACAAGTGAAGGTGTTTGGACTCGTGTCTCCAAAAAATACTTAGAGTACTACGAAAGCACCACTCCATTGAATGTCCAAAACCAGAAGAGTTGTTTTTCAAGATGGAAGAAACATCTTCACCCAAGTTTGAACAAATAGCATCAATCACTGTTTGCAGTCGTAAGTAGACATGTAAGCGGCTTTAACTACTACAACGAAGTAAGTGTTTTCACAATTTATTTTAAATATTTAATTATATTATATTTAATTTCATGAATTACTTTCCCTTAATTTTTGTAAATACATTTAATTATATTACATTTAATTTCATAAATTAATTTCCTTTAATTTTTGTAATTATATTTTCTAGGTACACCAAGCGGAGAAATTGTATATGGAAGGCAGCTTGAAACCTTTTCAGTTTCACAGTTGTTGGGAAATTTGTAAAGGGTAGGTGTTGTTTGAAGATCCATCTCAACATAGAGTAGGTCATATGCCAGTGTTCGGAACTGCATCCTCAGCTGCAAATATGGATGAAGATGGATCTCCTGCCATTCAACAAACAAGGGTAGAAAATCCGTCTTCAAGTGAAGGTTCCATACCTAGGGCTATGAGACGAAACAAGGCATGAAGGTTGAAGAAAAAAGGCAAAGCAAATGATGATTACGCCACTCAACAATAAGTGGCGGAGCAAACTGCCCTTGAGGCGGAAGAAAGGAGCCGTAGGCATGAAGAACATACCAAACAAATACAATAAGAGATAGATGATAAGAATATGGAAATGAACACTTCGAATTACACTTCAATGAGTAAGACCTATTTTGATAGAAAAAAAAAAAGAAATTATGACCCGACGACAGTTGTTTACCTCTGACTATACTCCTACAATGGTGGATGATGAAGATGATGTTGATTATGGATATTAAATTTAAGTTGTAGTTTTTTAATTTAAGTTAATGTTGTTTTTAAATTTAATTTGTAGTTTTTAAATTTAAGTTGTAGTTGTTAAATATAAGTTGTAGTTTTTAAATTGAAGTTGTTGTAGTTTTTAAATTTAAATAATAAATTATGTTTGGCCCTATGACCCTCGGTTGGAAATAGAAGCAAATATGGTCCTGTATTGTTCATTAAATTTCTTAGAGGACCAGAGAGCTAAAACAAGCCCTCTGGCCAGCCTTCGGTTAGAGATGACCTAAGTTATCTGCTCAGAACGTCTACTGTAAAAACAAGGTTCTTTTCTTAACTTCACTAATTAATTTAAATTTAGCTTTCAAAGTTGCTAAACTAGTCTTTATACAATTTGCAGCTCGCAAAGGTTGCCAAATTTGTCTCATTGATAATGAGGGCAAGCCAGCAACATATTTACCTGTGGGAAGACTGGCAGGTCAGCCTTATCAGGTGATTGGCCACTGTGGTAAGGTTTTTTTAAGGAATTCTTGTGCAGTGCCTTTTATTTATAGTAGAATAAAATGAGAAGATTAACTTGTCCTCTTAGTATAAATTCAATCCTAGCTATAAGAAAAGAATAACTAGAGTAATAAATAAGCAACAAACCAAATCTATATATTGAAATCTAATGCACCCCAATTTAGTGATTTTTCAATATTTATCAGAATCTAAATTTCTAGATATATAGATTTGGTTTCTTGATTATTTATTACTCTAGTTATTCTTTTCTTAAGCTATGATTGAATTTATACTAAGAGGACAAGTTAATTTTCTCATTTTTTTCTACCATAAATAAAAGGCACTACACAAGAATTCTTTAAAAAAACCTTACCATAGTGGCTAATCACCCGTTGGGGCTGACCTGCTAGTCTTTTCGCAGGCAAAAATGTTTATGGCTTACCCTCATTATCAATGAGGCAAAATTTGGCAACCTTTGCGAGCTGCAAATTGTACAAAGACTAGTTTAGCAACTTTGAAAGCTAAATTTAAATTAATTAGTGAAGTTAAGAAAAGAAGCTTGTCTTTACGGTAGACATTCTGAGCATATAACTTAGGTAGAAGGCAACCCTGTAGCCTTCCATTTGAATGGTGCGGAAAAAACAAATGACTGAAGATACCAATTGAGCCACCCTCATCCAGTGCCGCCAACTGAGAAACAGCTTATGCGTTTCCAGATGCTCCATAAGAGTCCCAGTGATTCGATTGTACACCACAATCATCCTGCATTTGGGCTCATACCAGCAGTATCCAATTGGCTTAGTGATCCAGGGATGGTCGATTCTATTGAGACAATCAGCTTCTCGCTGCACATTTGTTTGGAAAATGTTAGAACCCCACTTGAACCTTTACCACCTTTACCCAAATGGTTTCATCTCAGCTTATATAGCTAGTTGCAAGCTAAGAAAGCCAAGAAAACAATTGACACTTGGGCTAACTAAGTGATGCCATTGTCATTGTCAAGGTACATGGACACATTGACGGAGGGTGGGTCGGACAACATACGTGGCTGTGGAGTTTTTTCCCTTGTGAATTGCTCCCCTAGAAGCGGAAAACATTCTCCCTTTGAGATCGTGAAGGGTGAGTCAGGACATTGCTTGTATTTCGGCCTGGCTAAAGACACACAAGGGGGTCGATTCTTCTTCTGGGATAATTCGGGCAACTGGAGACAACATGCCTGGATTTATGAAAAATTAAATGAATAGACAATTAGAAAATATACATAAGGCCTGGGTAAGTCTTGACATTAGTCCTCTTTAATGCTGACCTGGCTTCTTTGCTTTCCCAGTTCCCATACACTCCCATCCATTCCTATTTTGTGTGATCACGATTAAGCCACGTCAATATTTTATATTGATTTTTTATAGAGATAATAAGACAAAAAGCAATAGTGATATAAAATGTTGATGTGGCTTAACTAGGACCACACAAATAGAAGGTGATGGGAGTGTATGGGAACTGGGAAGACAGAGAAGCCATGTCCCTTTAATGAAACAAAATTCTGTAATTATTTATTTATTTTGGGTTGTTTTATTAACATCTCACATATTGTTGAATATATCTCACATACTAAATACACCTCAGATCTACTTTTTCAATCAAAATTTATCTTAATACACCCCACATACTTTCCTATACTACCCTCACACCCCAAACTTTTTACATACACCTCACATTTTTCACATATATTCAACATTATCTCATTATTCATTCTTACCACACCTCCAAATTTCAAGATTCTCGCTAAACATATAAATGCTAATTATGAGGTCAACTGCATGACATTTGATTGTTGGTTTATTTTACTGATAGAGTACAAATCCAAAATTTGTATCCCTCTCTGTTACTCCTCTAGAATCAATCTCACTAAATTTTGATCAAAAAAAAAAAAATGATAGGACATGGGTGAAATTTTTTTTTTCAAAATTATAATGGGAAGATTAAAACGGGTTCAATTCTTTTTTTCTTTTTTGGTGAACATAGGTTCAATTCTTTTTACTGTACAAAACTTAAAAGAAAGTAGCACAAACTGCCAAACTTACCACTTAAAGAAAAATTTGTTTATATTATAATGGATTTTTTTTTTTGAGAAATTTATAATTTGTTTTGGAGTAGTTATAGATTTTAATAACAAAAAAAAAATTGTAGTTCTTACAAAATCCATAATGAAGTACGTCTGGTTACGATTTCGTAACATTTTTTTATTTTTAGAGTTTACATTTCTATCAATTTGGGTTTTTTTTGTCAATTAGGAGTTTTTTTTGTCAATTAGGAGTTTTAGGATTTTAGTGTTCAGGTTTAGACAACCAATTTAGAGTTAGGGTTCATATTAGTAAATAATTTGTGTATTCAATTTCTTTTAAATTTTTTGGAGCTAAATATTCATTTTATATTAAGATGCATGAGTAATTTAATAATACATATTTATGTAGAATGTATTCAACGATATATAGAGTGCTAATAAAAAAACATTTTATTTTTTAGAATAAACCATGCCTGATCACAGGATCCGCTGTCAACTCACTGCCCTCGTCGAACGATTTTAATATTCTATTTTTTTATTTTTTTTAAGAGAAACGGCTCAAAAGAAAGAGGAAATATCTGAGCTCAAAACCCTAGCTAGCATGGCATCTGAGAAACGTTTACCCAAGAAGAAAACCCATTTCTTGTGCAAAAATGTAAAGAAAATATGGTGAAACATCATAATAGCACGCTTAATCCCGAAAATATTGCTAAATGCTAATAAAACTTATACCTGTAGCTGCATCTGCAGCATCGCCGCCGTGAGCTCCACCACCTGGGAAGCAGTTGCCCATACACTTCCGCTCTCCTCTCCTAGTACTCTAGGGTAGCGGCTAGGGTAGAGGCTAGCTTTTATATAGGGTATAGGGTTCTATTTGCAATTTGACATATCCTACAAACACGTGTCCCCTTCCGGTTCTGAAGGCATTATTTTGTCTTAATTTCATTTCGAACCTCCTTCTTTCTCTCTTATGCGGCTGCCACATCATCCTCTGCCTGCCCGAAAATACCAATTTACATTTTTTAATAATTAGTATATCCGGTTAAAAACACAAGATATTGGGAATGATCATATTATTAATTAATTTGATTGGACGGGTCACTGCAATTTCGAAACAAATCCCGGTTGCAGAAAGCATCATTAATGAGTGAGCGAAATTTTTTATCAAATCTATTTGATTTCGTGTACAAATAATTAGTATGAAAAGTGCAAAAAAACATTACTCATTGTGAATTAATCTTCAATGCCGTAATTAACCAACTTTCGCTTCCGCTTTTAACCATATTGATGTTAATTACGTGGGATATACTTTCGTTTACTAACTTTAGGGGAACAAAATGAAAGGCCCGACCGACACTATATAAGATGGAGGCAGATTGTCTGTCCTCCTGTTATGGTGCCATTTTCATTCATTTTTATTTTACGATCACGGTTAAGCTACATCAACATTTTATATTTTTATTGTTTTTTATCTTATTATCTTTATAAAAAAATTAATATAAAATATTGATGTGACTTAATAAAGACCGTACAAATAAAAAATAATAGAAAGGACACCATAACAGAAAGGTAGACAATCTGCCTCTATATAGGATGGTATGGAAGGATTGCAATCAATTTTTCTTACTCATTATGTCCTTGGATATTTACTACAATTTTACTTCTGCTGCCACCACCGTCCATTGCTAATAAATGAGCTTTTGCTGGGTTGTTTTTCTTGAATTTCACGTTTCTTTGATTAACATATGAATTCAAAAAGAAAAAAAAAGTAAAAAAAAAAAGAGCCAAAACAAAAATATGATTCTTACTCCTCCTCAGTTCAACAGAAAATTTAAGTAAATAATTTTAACAAAAATCTGATTCTTACTCCTCCTTAATTCAATTCTTTCCAAATCCAATTCCTTTTATTTCAATTACAGTTACGCAAAAGAGCCATAACCTAACTCTTTTTCGTTGCCAATGACGGTGAAATGACTATTATATGTAGTATGTAAATGCATGCCAGAATTTCAGTAAGTGTTTTAAAAATCAAGGGCATTAATTATTCAAGAAACCAAATAACATGACAAGAGAACGCAACCAATCATCCTTTGTAACGTTAATTACCATTACTGACATTAAAACTCCACATGAGCAAGGCATACAACTTGAACGAATGACGTTTCTTGGAATTAATCATGCAAAAACGGTTGGAAAGTATTAGTATTTAAGTTTATTTTAGTATTTGGATTTTGCTTGTTAGTTTAGGATTTGGATCTAATCCATCCGAGTTAGGGTTTCTTAGTTTTAATTCTCTATAAATATTGCCTGTAATTTAGTTTGAATAACAAGCTAGTCACAATGTAGTCTTTTAAGGTTTTGTAGCCGTTCCGGCAATCTCGTTTGTTTAATAATATTTCTATTATTCTTATTAGTCTTATTCGTTACGCATTCTGATATTCAACTAGGGTTTGACACAATAGATTAAAAGGAAAACAAACGAAAAGTCCAAAAAAACTTCCATTTTAATGAAAAGTCATTTTTAAAGGTATAGTGAATAGTACCAGGAAAATGTATAAATATGGTTTTTCATTAAAAATGAATAGTACTTGAAGTGTTTTGTTAAAACTCCCTAGATTAAATTGATTGATTTATCACTGGCCTAGCTAACCCAAATTACCACCCACCCACCCAAATCCTCCTTGAACCAACAAATCAGCCATCCAATCCAAACTTCCCTAATCTTAGAAACAATCAATATATTTGGCAATCTACTGCTATTAATTTGCTCAAGACTTGGTTAGTTGCATGTTGCCTCGTTCCATTGAGCAATACGCTTGAATTATGAGGACGAAATTTCCATTCCCAGTTTGCACTTTCACATATATAAAACATGAATGAATGCTTAATGGGAAGATTAATATAAGGTTTTTAATTTATACCCTTAATTTTCACAAATAAGCATTTTCCCCTATCATATATAAATCCCGCTCTTTTCGTTTTATGGTTGTCTGTTCCATGCATGCATGCACATTTTGGTATTGGTCAGAAGATAACAGAATGTACTCATCTCATGGCATGCATATCCAAGGAATGCTTATTCTGATCATTCCAAGCATCCATCCCAGGTTGCGTAGTGAACCAAAAGAGACCACAGCTGGTTTCGTAGCGTCTGGCGCGTGAATTTTTATTTTTGATTAAAGGAAAGAAACTAATCCAAAAATGGATATATATATATATATATATAAGTAGTATTAGTTATCGTATGATAGATTTTTCAGTGAGATCTGTACATAAAGAGATACACTACATGTCATTATACAATTTAAGAGAATTTTTTTTTCCAAGTGTCTCTCCAATTGTAATGGCATGTAATGTACCATCCCGTATTTCGATCATACTAAAAAATCTCTATTATATTAGAGGAGGAAGGCAATGTATTCTTTCAAGCATAATTAAGTAATGTGATCATATAAAGCCATACAGGGAATCCTCGACCCCTTTTTTTTGGAGTGTATTAAATGTGGGGAGTTTGAGCCTTTGTGAACTAAGTAGCACAAAGTAATATGAGTGTGTCATCATCATTTGGGTTACAAGTTTCACATGTTTGCTGCACTGCTGAAAATAACCATTTTTGTATAGAGATTTATCTATTTATTTATAAAAGATTATGTTTATACCATATTTAGGGCCTCGTATTTAGATCTCGTACAAATACTCAAGGGACTTAAATGTAATTATGGGATAAAGGAAGGGGCAAATATGTAATAAGTGAGGAGTCCTTATTCTATAAAAGGACCCCTCACCCTCACAATTAGGGAGAGGCTCATTCTCACCCTCAGAGGCCATTTCTGAAGCCTCTCACCCCCTCTCAAAGCTCCTCACATCCCCTAAGCTCTCTCTCCCTCTTCAACAGAGAAATATAATACAATCAGTGTGGACGTAGCCCAAACCTTGGGGTGAACCACGATAAAATCCTTGTGTTCTTTGTGTTCTTCGTGTTCTTGAGCGTTTGTGCAGATTCACGGTCGGATTTACGTTGTACCAAGACCATCCGGTTTTGTGCATCAACATTTGGCGCCGTCTGTGGGAAACGATACAAAAAGTTGTGTCGGTTCTCTTTCATTTTTTCACCTCCACCGTGAATCTGCAAAGAAAACCCAGGAACCAAACAACCCAACCCAACACCCACGCTCAGAAACACACCCATACAATTTACAGAGAGAGAGAGAATAACTAAAACACAATCCTCTCTCTCAGATCCATCTCTCTCTCTAGATTAGAGAGAGAATCAACACTCCGGTCATTTTCCAGCGATTGTTTTCATCTCGCCACTTTACTCACCTCTGTCATCGACTCTCCATGAATATGGTGCTCAAATCCCACAAAAACCCATCAAAAACAGAGAAAGCCTCTACCTTTAACCAAACGAAAACATGATCAGTTTCACAGACCTGTACCACGTCCTCACCGCCGTTGTGCCGCTATACGTGGCCACGATCTTAGCCTACGGCTCTGTGAAATGGTGGAAGATCTTCAGCCTCTAACCATCAAAGGTCATCCCATTCCCATTTCACTCTCTGAATCTCTCAGCCTCCATTCCCAGAGCAGAATCCATGACTTTGCTAGGCGTAAATTGCGCAACAGCAGCTCCGTTCCCTGCCAATCAGCATCTGAGCTCGTGAGCTCACACTGTGCCGAGCCATAGAAATGCGCCGTCCAAGGCTTCGGCGTCGTTTGATTACAGGTTTCGAATCGAAACGTGGAGGAGCTTGACGGCGTCTGCGGGCGAAGGGCAATTGACCAAACCTAGCACCGCCATGGAGCAGCTCGACTTCGAACGCGGCATTTGTGTGCCGTTTCGCAAGTACAATCCAGAAACTGTGAGACCTTCACAAATCAATTCTCATCAATGCTGATCTCAGCCTTGCCGAGTTCTTCATCACTGTTAAGATGATCCCCGTCGCCTCCAGTAGTCCCAAACCACCTTCGCTCCTCCCCAGTCTCAAAACCTTCTCCACCGCCGAAGCTCTTCAAGAGCGCCGCAAGGCTCGACTACTCGGCCGACTCTGACTCCAAGTCATCCGCATCAGAAGGCGTGGTCATCGAGGAACCATGGGCGTTTCGTTCCCCAAGCAAGATCGCGAGTTTCTCTTCTTCCGAAATGAACGACACTAGTCCTCTTGTCGTAGATGTGCAGCGCACGACGCCTACCACTCTTATGACGCCGTTTTATTCGTTGCCGGAAACGTACTTGTCACCGGGGATCGAAAATTTTGCGAGCCCTTTGAGCCAGGCGCAGAGGGAGGAGAGGGATGATAGCTCTATAGCTGCTCATAGCATATCCGGGAGGTTCCCTTCGGTCTCTTTGTTCAAGGAGTATAAGAATGCAGCTATGGCGATTCTAGAGAAAACAGATTACACTATGATTTATGGGCATCATTTCATCAAAAAGTCAGGGTGGTAAGTTCTCAGATGGACGGGGCGCATGCGACCGGCGTGAGAAGAGATTCAATAAACCAGCAGAGAAAAGGAAAAAGGAGAAATGATGGTTATTGCTGCTAGTGGCCCTAAAAGCTGCTTTTTGACTTTCCAGAAGATGCTGTAAAGACAAGTCTATGCCTCCGCCATTTGCAATCTGCAAAAGTAAAGCAAAGTAAAGAGCACTTCACTTTACTTTTGTCTGCCATCTGCAAAGGCTAATGCACCCGGACCTCAGCAAGAGCAAGAGAATAATAAATGCAGCGCAAGGAAAGAGAAAGAAAAGCAAAAAAGCAAAGCAGAAAGCATGGCTACCCACTGAGATGATTACAAAAAAAAAAAAAAAAAAAAAAAAAGAGGAATACACACCTCAGAATGATGTAATTTATTATCTTTCAGAGACATATGTATGAACCCCATCAAAGGGTTAAAAAAAAAAAAAAAAAAAAAAAAAAAAAAAAAAAAACAGAAAAGCCCAAAATAAATGGGCTGACATGTTGTGGAGAGCGAAGGCCCATAAGCCCAAAATAGCACCAACTAGGTGATCAAAAATACGCCAAGTACTCCAAATTATACATGAGCATTACTCATGTCATTCATACATAAACATTCATGAGCATCACTCATGATAATCATACATGACCATCATTCATGTCAACATTCATGAGCATCACTCATGTTAACATTCATGAGCATCCCTCATGACAACATCCATGAGCATCACTCATGTCAATCAACATAAACATTCATGAGCATCACTCATGTCAATCAACATAAACATTCATGAGCATCACTTATGTCAATCAGCTTCAAAAACTTCATTTACAGAGCTCTAGCTTCAAGAGCTTCATTTACAAAAGCTCTAGCTTCAAAAGCTTCATTTACAAAAGCTCCAGTTTCGAAAGCTTCATTTACAGAGCTTCAGCTTCAAAGCTTCATTTGCAAAGCTTCACCTACAAAGCTTCAGTGCAGGGTATACAAATACCGCATTCGAACAACCGCCACTTCGGCCCATACATGGATTCAATTTAAAGTCTCCAGCCAACAGACTCTATTGACCGAAGACTTGGGGGACTACATTATGTACCATATATTGGGCCTCAATTGGGCCTCAACTAGGCCTTATGAAAAATACTTGGGGGACTCTAGCCCATTATTCATGTACTGAGGAGCGAACCCTTATTTTATAAAAGGGACTCCCTCACCACCATTAGAGAGCATCGCCGCCTACTGAGCAACCATCTCGCCGCGAGCATCAACTCTAGTCCATCACTTATGTATTGAGGAGCGAACCCTTATTCTATAAAAGGGACCCCCTCACCTTCAAACACCACAAGCCGAGCCAACCAGGGCAACATAAGCTACAAGCAGAGAGGCCTCGCAACATGTGCTACTTCTAGTTGAGCATCATTTCAGATTGGGCACCGCCTCGTATCAAGCATTAGTTCTAGACGACATCTAGTTACTTCGGCCCACACATGGACTGAATTTCAAGTCTCCAGCCAAAAGACTCTCTTGACTGAAGACTTGGGGGACTACTGTTTATACCATATTTAGGGCCTCGTATTTAGATCTCGTACAAATACTCAGGGGACTTAAATGTAATTATGGGATAAAGGAATGGGCAAATATGTAATAAGTGAGGAGTCCTTATTCTATAAAAGGACCCCTCACCCTCACAATTAGGGGGAGGCTCATTCTCACCCTCAGAGGCCATTTCTGAAGCCTCTCACCCCCTCTCAAAGCTCCTCACATCCCCTAAGCTCTCTCTCCCTCTTCAACAGAGAAATATAATACAATCAGTGTGGACGTAGCCCAAACCTTGGGGTGAACCACGATAAAATCCTTGTGTTCTTTGTGTTCTTCGTGTTCTTGAGCGTTTGTGCAGATTCACGGTCGGATTTACGTTGTACCAAGACCATCTGGTTTTGTGCATCAACAGATTACTTCCGTAGCAATAAGAAAAATCAAAGAGGCGAGCTAGCATATATTAGTCGAGTATTGTGGGGAGCTTCGACATTTATTGATTTCGATATATATATAGTTAGGATTCTGAAATACACACATTAATTAGTACGTACTCGCAGTACAACCGGTAACACTGGCTTCTTTTGATAGTTCATTGTTCTTTCTCATGACATTTCATGAAAGCTATATATGCCTTGCTTCACCTAATGGCTTGAAGATGGAACCAGCTCGATGAGCATTAGAGCCAAGATATGATCGAGAAGTCAACATTATCTGTTACTGTACAAACTAGCAATGAATGGCCTGCACGATGCAGTGGGATTGAAAATCGTGTAAATTTTTGTAATCAGATAGTTGTAATCAGTATTTTCAAAAGATTTTCGAAAGATTTCCAGACCCCTCGGTGAAGAGGAAACCAAGGGGTCTAGTAGCAAGAGGGATGCGTCGAAAGCAGACGGAAGGGAAGGAGGTTCTTGTAGGGGGGTAGCCTTTACGCGTTGGGATGGAAAAACATGAACGAAGAGTTGGATCCGTAGGTGGCAATCACATTTGAGGGCGAGGGGCTTTTCTTCAATGGCGACCAGGGGTAAAACAAGTGCTTATGAACAATGTTTTAGTTGTTTTTTTGTTTTAGTATATATTAAATTTTATAATTGGAACTGTTTAATTTTTTAAAATTTTCTTTGGAGATCATCCTTATAAAAAATCATTCAAATTGAGAATCATTTAGCCATTCAAATGTATCAATCAAATTAACGGCGTAAGTACCAAGTAACACATTAGTGGTGAACCATCCATATATTTCATATATTTGGAAGACTTAACGATATTGATTCAAACAATTTTTTATAAGGATAGGCAAATCCTTTCAAAAATATTCACGAGTGGTGGTGGTGGTGAGTATATAAGCAAATCCTAAAAAAAAAGAATTGGTGGACAAAGGTATTATTCATCACATGTCTTGTCCACATACCCCATAACAAAACGGGCTTGCTGAGAGAAAACATAGACATATTATATAGACATCTATTACTTTATTACAAACAGCTTCCTTACCACCTTCATTTTGGTCATTTGCTTGTCAAGCATCACTTTATCTAATCAATCGCATGCCTTCTTCCACTTTGCACAATAAATATCTATTTGAGGCCTTGTTTAATTCTATTCTTGAGATTCATCACCTTCGAGTGTTTGGTTGTTCATGCTATTCTTTAATTAGACTTTATACCAATAACAAACTGCAACCTAGGACCACCAAGTGCATTTTTCTAGGTTATGCTTCAAAGTATAAGGAGTACATTTGTTTTGAAGCTACCACAAAAAGAGTTTATATATCTCGTCATGTTTTGTTTGATGAGAGAGAATTTCCATATTCCACTTTGGCCTTTAAATTGTCAAAAGTGTATCCTCTATTGCCTACCATGTCCATAACTATTCATGTGTTAACCTCAAACCGTAACAATGTCATAGTCACACCACGATTTGAGTATGTGTCTCCTTCCTCATCATTATCAATGTCCAATACACCAAGTGTTGAATATGTGCCTGTGCCACCTGAGAAGAGCTCTGGAGATTTGAATAACAATGGTTCTACAACTTTGAGTGCTTCCAGGTCTAACTCTTCACCTGCTACTTCTCCCATTACTGCCACTGCTCATCAATCCTCACCTTCACTCTATGTGGTTCCTGAATTTCAAGGGGATCAACTTCACGTGGTCTTGTCCATGCCACCATTGAATCTGCATCTTATGCAGACTCGATCGTGGAATCTCTAAAAATATTGCTCTATTAGCATATGTTCATGAACATGGTGGTGTTGATCTTACTAAGGTAGAACCTGCCACATACAAATCTGCTCTAAAATCTCCAGTTTGGTTGGTTGCACTGAAAGATGAACTGAGTGCTCTTCATAGTCAACGAACCTGGTCTCTTGTTCCTCTTCCACCTCATTGAAATTTAGTAGGCTGTAAGTGGGTGTTCAAGATTAAAAAGAATGCAGATGGTTCTATAGGGAGCTATAAGGCTCGCTTGGTTGCAAAGGGTTATAATCAAGAAGAAGGAATCGACTAGGGTGAGATGTTTAGTCTTGTTGTTAAGCCCATTACATTGAGGTTAGTACTTGCCTTGGCTGCTCATTTTCATTGGAATCTTCGTCAACTTGATGTGAAAACGTTTTTCTGCATGGTGTGTTACAAGAGAAAGTATATATGGCTCAACCTCCAGGTTTTCTGGATCCTACTCACAATGATTATGTTTGTAAGTTGCACAAGTTCTTATATGGTCTTAAGCAAGCCCCAAGGGCTAGGAATGAGCAATTTACGAGTTTCTTGCCATCTTTGGGGTTTCAATCTACCTATAGTGACTCATCTTTGTTTTTTAAATTTGTGAATGGTTATGTTATGATCCTATTATTATATGTTGATGATATTATCATCAAGGGAAGTGCTTCTCAAGCTATATCAAATGTTATTCATGCACTTACTCAAGAGTTTGATATCAAAGATCTCGGACCATTGCATTATTTTCTTAGGATTCAGGTTGTTCATAAGGAGGATGGATTATTTCTATCTCAAGACAAATATGTTGGTGATTTGCTTCTAGAATGGAGATGTCTAAGCCTTGTGCTACACCTTGCCTACCTTATAATCAGTTGTTGAAGGATGATCGAAAACCCTATAATAATCCAGCACTATATCGAAGCCTTGTGGGAGCATTTCAATACCTCACTTTCACTCGGCCTGACATTGCATTTATAGTACATCAGGTTTCTCAGTTCATGCAGTGTCCTATGGAAGCTCATTTGTGGCAATTAAAAGGATTCTGTGCTATCTAAAAAGCTACTCAAGGATATGGTTTGCATTATACCAAAGAAGATTTGGATTTATAGGAATTTAGTGATGCTGATTGGGCAGGGGATCCCAATGATCGACGATCTACTACAAGACTGGTTATCTTTCTTGGATCTAACCCTATCTCATGGTCCTCCAAGAAACAAAACACTGTCTCACGTTCCTCCACTGAGGCAGAGTATTGAACATTGTTTTCCACAGCTGCTGAGATTGATTGGATAAAGCAATTGGTACAGTTTCTGCAAGTTTCAATTTATGGTACACCTACCCTTTATTATGATAATTTATCTACAATTGCTCTTACATGTAATCTTGTCCAGCATCAGCGCACAAAACATATTGAGATTGATGTTCATTTTGTTAGGGAACGTGTGGCTAAAAGAATCTTGCTGGTTTAGTTTATCTCTTCACAAGAGCAGTTTGCAGATATCCTAACTAAAGGGTTGTCTGCACCATTGTTTCGAACTCATTGTGCCAATCTCAGACGTAGTTTTACTGCCCTTGTGATTGAGGAGAGATGTAAGGAGTAATCAATCTAAGGTTTGTACTCTTGCCAAGTGTCAGAAGATTAGGCAAGGAGTTTGGAGTTTGTTAAAACAATTAGCTTAGTTTGTAAGCCATCTTAGGTGTATATATACTACAATGTTAATGTAAACAGTTAAGGAAAATTATCAATACAAACATATTACTTCTTCTCTAAGAATTCTCTCTCTGTCTCTGTCTCTGTCTCTCTCTCTCTAAGTCTACTGTGTTCATCTTCTACGCACTCTCTCTCTCTCTCTCTCTCTCTTTCTAAGTCTACTGTGTTCATCTTCTTCTGCGTATGATCAAGCTTGGTTAACATAAAACACTGAAGAAAACGATGAAAAGTTAAATTTATATATATATATATATATATATATATATATATATATATATATATATATTTAATAGTCATGCTTTACCATGCAAGGAAATTTTATTATTTTTATTACTTATTGTGTAACAAACATGGTGAAAATACCGTCTTAAACAGCTTTTAAGGGAATGGTTTTGTTCTTTTTAACATGTGGATGTTTCTTTTTATAAGCTTCTAAAGACCCAAGTAACTCTTTAAGTTCGTAAATACTTAAATTTCTAATGTAGGTATCGTTTCACCTAGATTACGACAAGCATTAACAATAAGACCCGCTCTAGCATGATAATCAGAGAAGAACTCATCGTCCTCCAACTTAATATTTTCAAACTGGTTTGTGAAAAATTGGAGCTTCAAAGCACTCATATCAGCGTTCCCCATGAATGTCTTTTAAAATGTCCCAAGCATCCTTGGAAGTTTCACCAGCAGAGATGTATTCAAATTGCTCAGGTGAAACGACTGTGAACAACAGTTTTCATGCCCTTTTGATTGTTCGTGCTATGAAGCACTTCATGTTTTGACCATTCCTTCTAGGTTTAGCGACAATTTTTCTAGTTTTAGTTTTCTTATCTTAGGCTCAGACCAACCATTGACACAAGTGTGCCATACCCTATCATCTAGAGTCCACGAGAAATGGATGAGTAACTGAACTCACAACACAATCCATCCTCAAAACCCAAGAATACAATTAGAGTACCATTAGACCATCTCCAACCGAAAAAGGGCCAGAGGGTTCGTTTTAGCTCTCTGGCCTTCCAAGAAATTAATATTGTAATGAACAGTGCATGACCATATTTCATACAATTTCCAACCCGAGGGCTATAGGGCTCATTTTAGCCCAATCACAAAAAACCGTTTCCAACCAAAGGCCAAAAGACTATAGTATGGAATGTGAAGAATTGAAATAAAATGAGCTACAATAGTATGGAATGGTGAAAAATATGTGAGAAATAATGTAGGAAAAAATTAGAAATTAAAAATAAAAAAATAAAAAATAAAAAAAGTGGGCTGGGACAAAAAAAAAAACCTAAGCCCTAAACCCTAAAATGGGCTAGACAAATGGAAAAGAACAAAAAAAAAAAAAAAAAAAAAAACAAAACAAAACAAAGTGGGCTAGCTGGCCGAAAATGGCCAGTTGGTTTGCCCTTCGGGCCTTTTTTGTCCAGTAAGGCTCACGAACCCTTTGGCCTATCCTTCGGTTAGAGATGATTTTCGGTCATTTGGACCTTTAGGTTGGAGATGATCTTACCATTTGGCGCAAAAAATGGCACAATATCGGCATTAAATATACAAAAATTAAAATTCAATTCTTAAAAATCCCTACTACGAAATTGAGACTTGTCCATAACAAAGTGGATGATATTAAAGGCGGGAAAAAGCCCGGTCAAAGCCTCTAACAGAAATTAAAACCGTTTGGCTTTATATTCGCGGCTGAAGCAGAAGAAAAATTCCCCACATTCCTGCGCGGCGAGAAACGGTGCTCTTTGTGATTCCCATTTCTTTTCTTTGTTTTTTTTCCTTTTTATTATTGAATCTGAATTCATTTGATTGACATTGCAGAGCAAGAATAATGGTGAAGCAAATATTGGCCAAGACGGTCGAACTTGCCGACCAAGTCACGAAGGCTTTGGACGTGGCGGTTGTGAGTTCCGAGGAGAAGGAGTGGGTCCCCAAGCTCAAATCCAAGACTCGAATGTTGGCGGGGCTGCTCCGCCAGTTCCTCAGCCGTGACCTCTCCGTCCTCGATTCCTACGGTCGCCTACAACGGCTCGTAATCAACGGCGTCGAAGGAATCCTCAGCAGGTTTCTGTCCAAGCTGCTCAAGCGTTGTCCTGTCAATTGCACTGTCATTGACAAGATCAAGCTTTGCTTCACCCCCACCACCCCCTTATCTGACTTCCGCAATATCCCTAGGTTACTCGACAATTCAATCCAAGATGTCTCGTGGATTCTACATCTCATTTGGAACTATGAGTACGAGTACTCGACGCTGCCTCCAATCGCATCTAACGAGTTGATTCTGTTCATTATTTGGGAGCAGATTGCTATTCTTCGCCGCGAGCCTGTTTCACTTGAATGTCGATCTGATGCGGCATGTGCTCTCGGATCGCTTGTCCGGGACGACTGTCGAAATGCGGAGTTCATTGTTGAGGAAGGTGGAGTCGAACCCTTATTGAAGTTAGTCCAAGAGGGTACAATGGAAGAACAAGAGAATGCTGCCAGGACCCTTGGGCTGCTGGCACTTGTTCGGCAAGGTGTCGAACGCATGATACATGCGGGCGTGTTTAAAGTGTTCGCAAAAATCCTCAGAGAAGCCCCCACGAAAGTTCAGGTTGTTGTGGCCTGGGCGGTGTCTATGCTCGCAGATGAACACCCCGAATGCCAACATGGTTTTGCGCAGCACGATGTTGTCCCCTTGCTCGTTAGCCATCTCGCACCTGAAACTGATAGTGACGTCAATGTCAATGACGACCATGCCACCATGGCCGAAATGAAAGCAATGGCAGCAACAGCACTTTGGAAACTAGCCACGGGGAACTCAGTCATTTGCCATAGCCTCTCGAACTCAGGAGCGCTATTATATTTCGCAATGCTATTGGAAAAGGGTTCTGAAGATGTTCGATTCTACTCTGCCAAGGCATTAATGGAGATCGCCGCAGTGGCAGAGAATAATGCCGAGTTGAGGAGATCAGCCTTGAGTTCAAAATCTCCGGCTTGGAAAAATGTCGGTGATCAATTACTAATAAAGATCACCGATAAGGCAGATCCAGAGCTCGTAACCATATGCATCAAAGCTGTTGGGAATTTGGCATGGGCCTTTGGGGCAACAGAAACAAGGATGATAGACGCATTGGTCGGATTTCTACAAGAAACAGAAGATGAGATGTTAGAGGCTTGCATTGCCCTCACAAAATTCGTACGTCCAAACAACTATTTTCGCCATGATTTTTCCAAGCAAATAGTACGTGTTGGAGGGGCTATGCAATTAATCCAGCTTTTGTATTTTGAGAGAAGGATTATTCAAATTCGTGCCTTGGCTCTCATCTGCAACATTGCACCAGAGATTGAAGAACTTACACGGGATGAGATGCTCACCGCGCTTAAATGGGCGTCGAATCAATCTTATATGACCCAAGATGAAACGCTGAACACATTGTTACGGAAGGCTAAGAGTAGGCTGAATCTTCCTCATCAGTCCAGGGGCTCAAGGGGATGCCCTTAACTCAATCAATGTGTACAAATGATTCGAATTTACAAATTCTTTAATCAGATGAATAAAAAGCCTTTTTTTTTTGTGTGTCTTGGGCAGTGTCTGAGCTCGCGGATAAACAACCGAAATTCCAAGACGGTTTTGCACTACACTCTGTAGTCCCTTGCTGGTTAATTAACCGTCTCGCATTTGAAATTGTTCATGCGTGCATACTAACGACGAGAACAAGACTAATTGCGATGTAAATGTGAATGATGACCCCGAAACCATGCCATTGGAGAGGCTTTTGAAGACAATATGATAAACGTTGCATTTTAATTAGTGCATGTCATTGGACAAGGACAATTTGAAGTAGGAGCAAGCGTGCGAGTGGTTAGTAACTTAGTTGTTTAAGAACATTTACTTTTGCACTTGTTTGAATTCAAGGAGTCACTGGGTGAGTTTCCGATTCTCAATTTCTGAAATGTAATCAAATGTTCATCACTCATGTCTTCGCGATCTTTGTGATCCGCAATGTCACGGTTAATTGCTTCTGTATCTGATTTTTTCACACCTTTTAGCTGAAATTTTGTTCTCACTATTTGCTTGTGGAGACTGTTAATTGATAATCTGGTTGAGGACCCAATGAATTGAACAACACATCATGGCCTATTTGATTCGATTTTTCTCTTTTGATTTAACCATAGCGGATCGCTTTTCGCTTGAAACCAAACCAAATTCTCATTTGAAAGCAATAAGATGTTTACTAGGCCAAGATGAACTTTTTCCATCAAGAAGTGCTTGCTAAATATACATCTATCACTTGAGTGTAGCGCAACGGGTGGTGTTGTACTTGGAATGGAAGGGGTTGGTTCTTGATTTCAGACCGCCCACGGTGTATACTGGACGGAGAAGATTTGAACACTAACTATGAGATGTAACCGTATAATGCCCCAAACATTTGTAAACCTAAATGAACACCGTGTTAGAAGAAACATTGGTTTAACCAATTTCAATGTTGATTCAGTTTGTGATTGGTTTAACCACTATTTTGAAGTTGTAATGACACGCCCCGATCCTGCTAGTCCCTGAATATCAAGATAAACACGTGCTGGCCGACATCCGAGGGTGACGAAAGCCATTTATTGAGTGCAAAAGCTGAAAACAAGGGATAGATAGAGAATAAAGAATGTGCATTTAAGGAACGTGTTTAGAGCATACAACTAACTAGAACATTAAAAGAATAATATAAAATTTAATGAAACAAATGATGAATCCTACACCGAGAAGACTTGAAGATTCCGATGCGGAAGTGCCTTGACGTCGGAATTGTATGCTTCGATTCTAAGTCCTGAAAGGGACGCAAAACGAACGTGAGTGGACAAAGTTAATATATATATAGTAAAACAGTTATCAACGTACTAACCCTTAGGTTTTATGAAAACACATATATATCATGATAAATATAGACTTTCCGAAACCTAGCATGTCATACAATGTCTCAAATCATAACTTGTATATATAATAAGCACTAGTGAATGCCCGATAACTCTCCAAGCCACATGTCGGCTCCCCGTCCATGTGCTAATAGCCAGAGGAAAAACACTTTAGGACTTATGCCAACACCATAATTGTCGTCTGAGACAGACCAAAATCTATCATTTCGTCCTGTAGCGGAATAGGGATCACTAGGTAAATACAAAACTATTGAACATATATATATTGAAAAACAACTTCATAGTATAAAGTCATTCATCATCTATACTATAAAGAGGTGTTCTAAACATGTTCTAAATATCATATCGTTATCCATCAGATATTCTATAAGAACACGGATTATAGAAAAAATAGTAATAATTTAAAAGAGCTTCAGTAAGCATGTTATCTCACAAAACATTTCATAAAACGTAATCATCAAATCATGTTTTTCATGTATGTTTTTTTACTATTAAAATATGCATTTTTAGAAGGGGTCCACTCACAAATACTTAGCCGCCGAAGAGCCACGCAAACTAGCGGAGACAGAACGCCACAATAATTGCTCCTAAGCATATAAATGGTCCAATTAATACAACTATACTCAAACGATTGAATTTGGAAAAACGAACTTAAAAAACGGGTCCAGGACGTCGAAATTAGCTTAGGAGAGATTCCGAACGAAATACTGTAAAAGTCAACGTTGACCCTTGATCGGTCAAAGTCAACACCGACAGTTGACCGAATCAACGGTCAGACCGGGTCAAAGTCAACGGATCCAGGTCAAGGGTATTGGGTTGGATCGGGTCGGGCCCTAAGGGTTTTAGGCTTAAGGGTTATGCGGGTTGGGCTTAGACTTAGGATGGGTTAGGTTTAGGTTTAGGGTATTGGGTTTGTCACAAAGGCCCAAAGGTTTTGGTTTAAAAGGGACTTGGGTTCTGATGGGTTTGGAACCTGGGTTGGGCCTAAGGCCTGGGTTCGGCCCTAAAGGCTTGGGTAAAATGGTTGGGTAACCCGGCCCAAAGGCCTGGGTTGAGGTTGGTTTTCAAGCCACCATTTGGCTGGTTTGGTGGTTGATTTTCCAAGGCTCATAACTTATTCGTTACTCAACGAAATCGAGTGAAATAAAAATGAAAGTTGTAGTACTCAACGAGACAAAAGATTGATACCTTGCACGTAGGCCAAATCGCTGTGGTTTGGCCGGAAATTTCCTCGAAAGGGGAGGTGATGGCAGGAAAATTTGGAAAAGCTACTCCGAGCTATTTTATGCAATTCAAACGTATATACAACTTAAAACAAGCTTCGATCTAACCCTAAAACACATCCCAAGGGTTTTTAGAAGCTTACCAATGTTGGAAAATGACGAAACTCATCAGGAAAGATGATGAACAGTACCGGCCGAATGGAAGATGAGGGTTTAGGTGTTCTTTCTTCGATTCTAAGCTCACTAAGGTGCTAATGGAGATGTTGATGTTATTGTGGTGTTGATTGTTGGTAAGAAAAACCCTCGGAGGGGCTGAGATAGAGAACGGCGAGAGGGAGTGATAAGGGAGAGTGAGGGAGAAGAGAGAAAGAGGAAGACTTTTCAGAAGAAAGAATAAAAAATAAAAGAAAGGGAAAGGGAACCGGGGGACAAAACAAGGTGGGAGCCCTTCGGCACACCATTTAAGACCCAAAAATAATTTTTTTTTACAAAAACCCAAAACAATTTTGAAAATTGGGGGTGGGGTGTAACATGTAATTTCTTGCAATTATGTACTCAAAAAGCTGCAGATTTTTACAAGGAGACCCATTCTTTTGATGCAGATTGGTGTATAATTCCCGGTACCTACTCGCCAGCTTGGTGAGTTCTCGAGCATTGATTCCGTTTTTTATGTTCTTAATTGGTGTCCATTATTCTTGTCACCTACTCCCCAAAGTGGTTGGTTCTTGAGCATTGGTTAAGGTTTTAACTACATCAGATTTGTCAAGCTCCTGTATATAGTTGTCTAGTACTTGCGGCCTACTCGCCAAAGCGGCCATTTGGAAACAAGTTGTTTTTCGTTTCCCGGCTGTCCAGTTAGAAAATTGCTCGAATCATCTTTTGATATCTTCTCAGAAACATTTCAACGTGCACCGCGACTTGAATTAGCTCACTCGGACTAGGCCTGGTTTCATGTCGATTTTTCTCAACGGTTCACGTTGAAAATGTTCTCTCTCTCTCAACTTGCATAGAATTTCATTACTGTAGGTTGTATTTGGCTTGGAAACGTTGTGTTTTTCCTTTATTACCTTATTTTCGTTCAGAAAACCTGCACTTTCGATGGCTGCAGGAAAGTCATCCAGCAGCTGGTACTTATATAATTACCCAAACAATGTCTTGCTGATTACGCAAGATCGATCACGAATCCTGATTGGTGCAGAGATTTGTGTACTGCAGATATTCGTTTTACTTCTGCATTCTGATTTCAAAGCATTCATAATTCAGTTACTGATGTAATCAGATGAACAGATTTAAAGTTAATCTAGTTTTACGGCGTGGTGTTCGAAATTTTATCTCACGACGGCTACAAAACCAGACCAAGTACCACTCCGGTCCAGTTAGCATTCCGTTCTTAAGACGTTTTAGGAATTATAGTACATTTAAGCAAAAGTTTGTCAGCAAATCTGCAAATAACGCGAATAACAACCATCTTTAGCATAAAAATCTAAACTTCGACAAATGCTAAAACTAGCAAACTCGTTCGTATTCGCTTTAAGAAGTTAATTACATAGGGAAAGTAACTCGATATGTCAAGAATCCGAACTTCTGATCACCCGTTTTAACGACAACAACGGAGGGGAAACGGAAATTCAGAAGAAGATCTTAATTTGACTGAGAAAGTTGTAAATTACGTAGTATGTACACTCAATGAGAATCATAAAAACAAGAAAAAAATGAAATGTGTTCCTTTTTGTTTCGGGTATGGGAAGACCACTCTGCCTTGTGATTGAATCAATGGAATCCCCTCGAGCCCCTGGACTGATAAAGATCCAACCTGCTCTTCGCTTCTTGTAGCAACATTTCGAGCGATTCGTCTTGGGTCATACATGATTGCTTGGACGCCCATTCGAGCACCGTGAGCACCTCAGCCTGGGCAAGTTCTTCGCTGTCGGGTACATGAAGTGCAATGTAGCACATGAGAACCAGTGCGGGAATTTGAACAATTTGCTCCCCGAAATACACAAGCTGGATCAAGTGCTTAGCGCCACCAGCACTTATTATTGCCTTGGAATGGTCGAGATGAAGATAGTTGTCTGTACAGGCAAACTTTGTGAGGGCAATGGTAGCCTCCCTGGTGACCTCAGCCTCTCTTTCATCGAGAAGCCGCACTAACGGGCCAATCATTCTCGTCTCAGTTGCCCGAAACGTCCTTGCCAAATTCCCAATAGCTTTGATGCATGGAATCAGGAGGTCTGAATCTGCATCAGCTTTCTCAGTAATCTTCTGTAGTTGGTCAACCACAGATTTGCAAGCCGGGGAATTAGGCTTGAAGGCTGATCTTCTCAACTCAGCATCCTTCTCTGCTACTGCTGTAATCACCATTAATGCCAACGCAGAATTGAGCTGAACATCTTCGGAGCCCTTCTCCAAGAGCACTGCAAAACATAGCAGTGCTCTGGATTCAGTGATGCTGCGGCAAATAGGCGAGTTCCCCTTGGCTAGCTGCCAAAGAGCTCTGGCCGCCATTGCTTTCATGTTGGCCTTGGTGGCAGGGTCTTCCTGTTCCCTCCCCTTAATGCTCGTCCCGGAAAGATTATGATGATGGTGAGACTGTTGGTGCTGAGGATTCTGCCTTCCGTTGATAGTTCCGTTTCCATTGCTCTTGGCATCAGTGGTTTGACTCCCACCAGGCTTCGGCCCGCCCTGCATTGCCATGGTAGTAGCAACCACATTGTGCAATCGACTCGGGGTTCGATTACCCAACGGATGAGGAATGCGACTGTAACCCTGCTTCTCATCCTCCTCACCCGCCTTGTTCGAATGGTTATTCGCATTGGAATTATTGGTTGCCACCACAACGGCATGAATCGACGTAGCTTTGTTGAAGGTAATAGAATACTTACTGTGCTCCTGAACAGTTTCAAAAGCAAGATGGCTAACCAGCAGCCGAATGATGTTATGCTGCGCAAAAAGGTCCTGGCATTTGGGGTAGTGACCTGCAAGCTCCGACACCGCCTGAGCCACCATTGCTTGCACCTTCATCGGACCTTCTTTGAGGATTTTTGCAAACACCGAGCACACACCGGCGTGGATCATGTGCTCCACATTCTCCGGATCACGGCCAAGCAGCCCGAGTGCCTCGGCGGCGTTCTCTTGTCCTTCCGGTTTGCCCTCTTTGACCAATTTTAACAAGGGCCCGACTCCACCTTCCTCAATTATCAGCTTCCCGTACCGATCATTGTCCCGAGCAAGCGAAACAAGCGAAGCTGCTGCATCAGATCGATCATCAACCGACCCAGTATGCAGAATTGCAATCTGCTCCCAAATGAGGCACAGAATTGGCTCGTTTGCAGCGATTGGAGGCAGCCCCAAGTACCCATCCTCCCGGGTATCCGCAGGAGCCGACACCCGGAGCAGCCACGACAGATCGCCAATAGAGTTTTCAAGATGGGACGACATTTTCCGGAACTGCGCAGCCGGGATAATGGTGAAGACTCGCTTCATGATTCCGTTGGCTCGACATTTGAGCACCAAAGACAGAGCCTTATCGAGCACCTGCTCAGTCTCGTCGATGATCCGCCGAGTAGGGCGCTCGTAGAGGTCGGAGCTGGCTCTCGCCGCCTGCCGGAGCAACCCCGCCAGCTTCTCAGTCTTGGATTTGAGCTCCAAGCAGTCCTGCTTCGACGAACTGGCCTCGTCGGCTGCCTTCGTGACCTGGTCCGCTAGCTGGATCGGCTTCGCCAAGATTTGCTTCACTATGTCCGCCATGGCTGGCACGGCGGACCAAGGATACCAAGGTGTTTGATGAAATGTCTGACTGAAAAAATCACAGATTGGATCAAACAACACAAAAGGGTATTCTTGTTCTGGTGTCTGGAATCGGAATATCGATCTCTGGGAGGACGAAGGTTGGAGATGTGAATTGGGTAGCGTGCTATGAGTCTGTGGCAGGTCTGCAGAAATTCGGAGATGAATATTTCGGCAGACGCGACATGGGGTTAGGGCAGAAGAGAGGGAGAGCTCGAAAGACTGTTGGTTTTGGGTTTTTTGTTGAGCTGCAAAATTGCAAGGAGTTTGTGATCTCGACGAGTTCTACTAGGTCTGGTCAAACGAGTTTTTCTTCACATATATAATAAACACTGTTGACCTTTTCTTTCTTTTGCTGGCTCGATTTCATTTTCTTGATTTTTTTTCTTTTTTTCAACGTTTTTGGGAATAAATACACATAAAATGATGGAATGCAAGTGACATGGATTTTTTTATATACATAACATATTATACCGAACCGTAGTACTAAGTAAAATTCAAATTTTTTTTTTCTTGAACAAACAATATTATTTATACTAAGGGATGTGGATGGAGGAATAGGTTCCTTACAATAAGGTAAACCTAATAATTGACTAGCAATAATGTGATTCAAAATCACCTTTGGCCTCTCAAATTCGCCTTTAAGTGTAAAATTTGAACCTAAAATATTTCATTCACAAATGAAGAGAAATGATGGTAAACAGTGATATGACCACTTGAAGTTTAGATGATTAAAAATGTTTATCCTTACAATTAAAATGTTGGGGGAAATTAGTCAATCTTAGTCAAAATAAATGTTCGAGGGGCATATCAGGAGTAGTCTAGAAGAAATTGGCGAATTACTCATGAAATATATCATAAGAAAATTAGAAAATGATGTCAGGCTGTCTTCTTTTTTTTTTTAATTTTTAAATTTTTTTTTTTTTAAACCTACAAGCCCCACTGGGTCCTCAACCTTTTCAGGTTGTTGTAGTCATATAGATGGAGTAAGAATCACTTTGGATTTTGTGTACGAAGCTCACGAATCAAGGGATTTTATTCGAGACAAAGATTCGAGCTGTTCAAATTTTTGAGTTTGTAAAATGAGCTAATAAAATAAACCAATAAGAATCGTATGATTGAAATTGAGTGATCCGAATCTCTTAATGTGCGAGCTCAGACACATAGATTTAAAATGGATCTCAATGAACTATGTTTTGCTTGGCAGATAACTATTGAACGTTGCTTTGTAAATGTCAATTTTAAATAGAGTAAAAATAACGAATTTCACTATTCCTTCGCTTTAATAGAATTAGGAAACTTATTTTCGCACAATTTTTTCCTCTCAATGCATATATTTGTTTATTTGTGGCATTTGAATTGAATAAGAACAGAACTTGGCTACTGAAAAATGAGCAGCTGCTCCTATTGCTGGTCAATCACAGATGAATACGTGTCCAACTAATTAATTTTTAATTACATATTGAACACGTGTCCATCTGTGATTGGCTAACAACAAGAGCTGTTGCTAATTTTTTCAAGGGGTGTGCTATCCACACACCTCTTTTTACTTCTTACACACCCCTTGTTAATTTCTGTCCATTGATTTTCTTCAATTCATCCAATCCGATAGCCGAAAATCAAAAAGGTGTGGGAGAAGTAAAAAGGGGTGTGTGGATATCACACTCCTTTTTTCAATAGCTAAATTCTGTCCATTGAATAAACTAAAAGAAAATTAAGATACCGAAATAAACAACAGGAGTGTACACAAGGGGGGAAAAAAAAAAGGAATGTGAAAAAATTATTTTCCTATTTTTGTTGTTGGTCGATGTACAATCCATGAGTTGATTAGTCATTGGTCTATAATTTACAGAGTCATTTCGGCTTGATTCGCTGACCGGCAACCAACCAGCAGGCGGTGTTCACCTCTCGACCGTCAACTTCGTTTTATCGATAAAGTGTAATTTGCATCTGACCCTTGCCTCAAGTTTATTATCTGAAGAAGTTCTAAGCTTTTATGTCACATCCCAGTCCACATAGTAAGATATTGTCTGTTTTAGGAGATTTGTTCTTGGTTTTCACCTAAAACACGTATTACTATAGAGAGGTAGACATTTACAGATAAGACACATCACATCATCTCCCCCAGACGATGTGGGATCTCACAATCCACCCCCTTTAGGGGTCCGATGCCCTTGTTGGTACACTTACGGTCAGGGAGTGACTCTGATACCAAATTGTCACATCCCAGTCTGCATAGTAAGATATTGTCTGTTTTGAGCCACGCCTTCATAGGTTTATTCTTGGATTTCCACCCAAAACGCGTATTACTATAGGGAGGTGGGTATGTACATATAAGACACATTACCTCCTCTCCCCCTAGACGATGTAGGATCTCACATTTTAAGTGAACAATGTTGGCGTGAAATACATTAAAAATATGTACAAATTGGATCAACTGAGTGATAATGAGATTAGTTTAGTTATATTGACAGCACTGCCAATGGGAAGATCCCCTAAAATATCGGGCATCCTTATTTTAACCCTAATTTTATACACAAATAATAAGCGGATCCATAAACTTTAAAATTATTACAGTAATTATCTCATGATTTCATAAAGATGTTTCAACGTATCAGCGATGGACTGCTAGTTGGTGCAACTTCAAACTGTCTCTAACTAAAACACTTGGCATATTATCCCAATTCTCAAAGATTTAAAATTTGAGCATGCAAGAATCGAACACATCATTTTAGTTACAGATTGACAAAAGAAATGATCAATTTTTTTATATTTTTTGCATTTGGGATTGAAAGACTCATATTCAATGAGATTTTCTATAGTGTTTTGGAGTATCGAATGCTCGAAACTTTTAACGGATAGATCATTGGAATACTGCATAGCATCAGAGGATATTTATTATCTAACTTGGAATGCTCAAACATGAATTATTATTATTTATTTATTTTTAGTTCACAGAAACTTTAGAACTAGATTGGAAACAAGATTTTCAGTGTTGTTTTGGACATAAACAGGCCCCAACTGTCTCTGTGGCAGCTTTTCGATCTCTTACGTTTCTGGGATGAGACCTGGCTGGCCCTTGGGATTGGAGGCTATTCCCTCCAAGCTGTCCCTTGGGACACTCGTGGAACCCCATTTTTTCCCCCTTAAGCCAAGGCCAATTTAATCCAGTCCCAACATATGCTAAACAGTATTTATTTAACCTCAATTCTTAGATCGCACAGGAGTATATTGCTTGGAAATCCAGCGACAAATTGGTGGTGAATTGGACAACTGGGAGAGGACATGTTTGCCTATGGATTAGTTGCACACATGTTACTATGTTTTGGCCAGCTGCCCACATATTTTAAATTTATCGTATCATATATTTTGTATTTAATTTATAGGGTTTTCACATTAGGTAGTTCGAATAAAAAAAATTGGAATTTGCAATCAGCAGGCAATTTTAATAAATTAATGTTTGGTGGTGGAGTTTGTGGAGGTTTTAGGAATCTTTGTATGGGAATTGCGTCTAATATGTGTTCTCTCTCATTCTTCGTTGTATTCGAGATTTTGGTTAAAAGTAAATCTCAGTAGGGAATAAAAAATGAAGATTAGAGCTGCAAAATTAGTGCTAACACACGAAGCATAAAAGATAAGATTAATAGGGTGCATTTTTGCTCACCCGCGTTAACTTGGGTGTATGCTCACCACACATCTCCAAGCTTGCCAAGTGTCCACTTGCCTTAACCCTGGTTAATTGTGATTTAATTACTCTTTATTAATTTAATAAAGAAATAAAAATAAACTAAAAATAGACAAATAAAAACCGTCTGCAACTCACCTCCCGAAGCGTTTATTCAGTTTCAAAGAAATTGTCCTCCTCCACCAAATCATCCATGGCGTTTCGAATCACAGAAATTATCTCCTAATTGTAATTTTATTTATGTATAATATTCTACTGGAAATTGCTCGAGCATTTAAAGCAGCAACGACGACCCTTTATTCCTCTCACTTGTTATCTGCTTCCTCCCACCTATCTATCACCACCCCACGCCAACCACCCACAATTTGGAACAGTCTTCTGGGTACAAATTTTCTTCACTTATCTGTGCATCTTTGCTTTGGGTGAATGGAGGCAACATGTGCTCCTTTCTCACGATGTCGATGGACTTCACCCCGTCAAATCAATTCGCCCATTCCTCTTTAAATTTGTATTAGAATTTGAGATTTTAGATTTGGGATGTTCGCCCAAATGACAGAAAAGGGGGAAAAGGGACAGAGGAGAGAGATGGGAGGGGGAAGGAAGAGGGGAGATGGACGGTTGGGATGTTTGGTGGTGGAGTTTGTGGAGGTTTTAGGAATCTTTGTATGGGAATTGCGTCTAATATGTGTTCTCTCTCATTCTTCGTTGTATTCGAGATTTTGGTTAAAAGTAAATCTCAGTAGGGAATAAAAAATGAAGATTAGAGCTGCAAAATTAGTGCTAACACACGAAGCATAAAAGATAAGATTAATATCCTCTTGTTGCAGACGTGGTTAAATTAGTTAATCAGGATAGTATGATTGTCTCTTGCATTCAAATTCGAATATCATTCCATAAATTAGAGCATCACAAGAGCTTCACTGAATTTCTATATGCTTTCAAAATAATTGAAAGCAATCAACCAGGGATCCCCCTCCTAGTTAGGCTCTAATCAGCAATCAACCATTATAATTATTTAATTACAAATTCAAGCTACTAAATTGAAGGCAAATGCTTTTATTCCTCCAAACTTGTGGACAGAGTTGCGGAGTTTAGTTAAGGATCAAATAATATATCCAAGTCTCAATTTTTACATTAAATCGTAGCTCATTTCTCTTTACTATCACCATAGATTCTTACATACAACTGAAGATATATCTCTTTGTATTAACAATTCACATGAGGAGAGTTGTACATACATGAGTATATATTTCATTTCACACAAAAGAATCTCTCTAGTGTTGCCCAAACCACACGTCGAACATGCTCTCTTTTCAGTTTGGTACAAAATAAGTTTTTTTGGGAATTCATATGTCAAACAGTTTAATTCTCTTTTGTTATATAGTTCATTTTCTTCAACTTATTCCATATGAAGAAGCCGTTGAATAATGCAAGAAACACGTTTATTTGCTGATAGTGAAAAATATTAAAAGATGGATTTCCTGTATAGGTGGTTTGCGTGACTTATAAGTAAGATTTAAGAAGAAGAACAAACAAATGGAAGAAAAAAACACAAAAGAAAAGAGGAAATTCAAAATCTGCTTTTTTTTTGACAAATGACAATTAATTAATCGTGGATCATGGGTTATATATGGATATGGTGTACGTGGAGCTATTTAGTATCTTTCAAAAGTAGGTAAATAGTTCAGAGAACGGTACCTCGTCGATGCTTCCACTTTCACAAGTATTTCGGACATATAGAAAAAGAATGGCTTGACCTTTGCCCATCTTGGTTAGCTAGATATATATCTAAATACATTGGATTGCTTGCAACACACACACCATTTAGTATGTAGTGATGCATGACAGATTTGGTATAACTGATCCATTGTATGGCATGGTGTTACGTAACCTTTTTTTTTGGTAATTGAAAAGCCCTAGTTAGGGTCGTGGCTTAGATTTTAGGCCTTGTGCGAAATTTATAAACGGATCTATTAATATGGATGAGTGTCAACCAGTAATCACTACAAGAAAATATGGCTTTTGTGGCGACCAACATTCGTCACATAAATATGAAAAATCATCACATTTGACTATATGTGATGAAATTTCAGCGTCACAATTAGTGTCACATATACAGCGTCACCAATAGTTTAAGTGACGAATATTGGAGTCGCCACATATGTTCCTTTTACATGACACTTCTTCCGTCACTTGTTATTCTAATATGTGACGAAATTAGCGTCACAAAGTACAAAATTCAGTGACCTATGTTTTTCGTCTCATATTAGACTTATAAGTTATGCTTTTTGAGGCACTCAATATGATCCCAGAATTATATAATTACACAAAGTGACGCTGAAATCGTCACATATTCTTTTGATGGGTGAAGCGGCTTATGTCACATATGTTATAATCAAATAACTATTTAGGAATAATATTTGAGGAATTCATTACTTATTTGTGTTTCGTAATCTAGAATAGCAACTCATAACAATTATAAGGTAATACTTCCCATTTTCATTAATCAACAATTAAACCACATAAGTTCGAATATGTTCAACAACTATACATCCAACAAAATGACATAAACATCCCAAAATCAATCTAACCCATGGTGACCTATCTTAATAATAGCAATTTGTGAAGAAGGGTACCAAGGCCTATACATGGACCGTTTAAGGTACTAATTAACAAAAGAAAAGTCTAAGATACATTGAGGTGCTAACAAAAAGGTCTACCATGTGCATAATTAACTAATAACAAAAGATATAACTATCGAAATCGTTTCTTCTTCCGAGTCATGTTCTTCCAGTTCAGGATAAACATTTTCACTAGATGAGTTATTACCATCAGATTCCTTCGAGTTGTTGTTGGTCTGCCCCTAACTTGCAACCAAAAAAGCCTTAATTTTTTATGTCAAGGTTTCTTCATCATTTTGTAAATACAACCGAGCTCTCAATTGTTCATTTTCCTGTTGCAATTTGAGGAAACCATCTGATAGAATATTGATCTGATCTCTCATATCAGTTAACTCAGAACTTGAAGCCATAGAAGAAACACAACCAAAGGTATCTGTACGAGGGAAAAGACCTACACCGTTAACAGATTTTCCCTTCCTTCCAAGGTTCTCAGCCATGATTCCAAATTCATCTTCCAATGGTACTTGTATGGAATCGAATATAGTACCCTTAGGCGCTTCTTGGATTAGCTTCTTCGTAACTTCATCCTTTTTTTTCTTCATGTTATCCTTTCATATTAAAATACAAACAAATAAGTTTCTTTTGTTTCAAACAAATCAGCCATAATATGCTTAAGAAAACACCACTTAAATACTTGGATGTGATCCTGAACTAATGTAGAAGCAAACAATTGGGTATAAATTGTCTTTACATATGATTTTGTAGTTTATGCTTCAATGTGTTTTACATAGGATTAGGCAACATACAACGTATAACCTTTAAAGTAGTTTTTGTTTCAGCTTCTAGCTAGTTATATTAAGTTTTTTTTTTCAATTCAATCTTGCATGTTCACTTTATTTGTGTTTCCTAAGTTGTATCATGTCAAATTTGATTTTTTTTAATCTCCATCTCCCTTAAAATGACACAAATGATAAGTTCATGAATGACTTACATATTTATCCCGGGCAACATCGTTTATCCACTAGCCGTTCTTGTCTTTATGGAGAGCCCCCCAATTGTCAATCACAGATAATGGATTTCATTTCTGCTCAATAATGCAGAAACATACATTAGAATATGTACATTCCATAATGAGTATAGTAAGTAATTTAATTTCATTACCATCAGGGCCTTCCTAGCAAGTTGGATAAATGGCCTTGCCCCTCCTTTGTGGTGATACTTCTGTTTCTTCCTATTATCAGCATTTTGCTTTGAAAGCTCCTACATTACACATTTGGTACATGACATACAAAAGAAGATTTAGTTAGCTATACATGTGTACAATTTGGAAAGTTCTAAGCTCTCAAACTTGTCATATATAACGTCATGTATTTCAGTTGTACATATTCATTCACCTTAGAGGGCTATCTCACCTCACCTTCTATATTCTCTCGGTCAACAATGTTAGAAACATCACAAGCTAAGGAGAGAGAAACATATAAACACCAAGCTTAAGGAAATTGAATGGAAGATACTAGGGGTGGGTTCGGTTTAATTCGGTTCGGTTTTTTGCCAAAACCGAAACCAAACCGAAATTTCGGTTCGGTTCGGTTCGGTTCATTTTTTTTTCGGTTTTTTTTGGTTCGGTTTTTTTTCGGTTCGGTTTCGGTTTTTTGTTTTTTTTTTCTTTCAAAAAATGAAAAACATTGAAATTTTAAATTTTAACGTATCCAACACAATCATAACACAAGCATTCTAACTATAATCAAAGACAATGAAAATAAACATTTAAAGTTGAACTAAAATCATCAATCAAGTCTTCCAAAGTCCAAACTAACAACATCACAACACAAAAATCGTACAAATGACTTAGAAAAGTTAAATTGTATGATGTTGTTCAAAGATCAGGGTTGTTTGCTTGTAACTGCATGTTGACAACTTGATTAGTAAAAGAAATGCGTGGGTGGATTTATTTAGTGTGTGTTGGATTCTTTTCCATCACAAATTCCCTAAGTAATCTACCCGAAATAAATGTTTATAGATTCTGTTACATGTTATATGAGAGTAGATTTGGAAAAGAAAGCTGAGACAAAAGTAGACAGTGCTATGGAGATGGATGTAGGTACTTCAGGATGAGGTTTGGCTCCGGAACCTTATATGGGGGATAAATAATAGGTTAGGGTTTAAAGTTTTTATAGGACTTTTTTTTAATATTTTGAGCTTAAAGTTTGGCAACACATTGGGTTTAGCATATTTTAACTTACAAATTGGGTTTAGAAAATAATATCCAAAACAAATAATTAAATAAAAAAATTAATTTAATTAATTCGGTTCGGTTCGGTTTGGTTCGGTTTCTAGATCACTAAAACCGAACCGAACCAAAAGAATTCGGTTCGGTTCGGTTTTTTCAATTCGGTTCGGTTTTTTTGTTCGGTTCGGTTTTTTCGGTTTCGGTTCGGTTTGGTTTTCGGTGTTTTTCGGTTTTCGGTTTTTTGAACCCACCCCTAGAAGATACTCTTTCTTCTACCAAGGGCATTAGGCTAACGCAGTTAGTCAGATGAGTATATGATAACCATTTTCAAACATTAAATTTTAACTCCAAATTACCTAAGTGTCAAGAAGTAACAATCAATTTAACCACAAGGTGAAATTCATTAATGCATGTTAGGATATTTTTATTTCAAATATGGCTATCGAAACAATTAGACGATATAGGGTGACTGATGCTGGATACATATGGGGTGATTGATTATTAGATGAAATAGGATGACTGATGCTGCATATGACTGATGTTGCATAACTAATGTTGCAAATGACTGATGCTACATGCTGACTGATTATTAAACGATATGGGGTGACTGATACTGCATATGACTGATGCTGCATACTGACTGATTATTAGACGATATGGGGTGACTACTGCTGCATACATATGGGATGACTGATGCTGCATATGGCTGATGTTGCATACTGACTGATTATTAGATGATATGAGGTGACTGATGCTGCATATTGATTGATTATTAGACGATATGAGGTGATTGATGCTGCATATGATTGATGATGCATACTGACTGATTATTAGACGATATGGGATGACTGATGCTGCATATGATTGATGATGCGTACTGACTGATTATTAGATGATATGGGGTGACTGATGCTGCCAGATTTTATGTTTTCTCTTTCCATGGGATTCTTTATTAATTCTAATCCCTTAATTTGAGGAAGATTGACATCTAGATGACTTGTTGATAGTTGTGTGCTAGTTACTTGATGCATTCCCTTAATTTAAGGAGTGACAGCTTTAGGGTTTACTCGGTTAGTAAGATTTGCCAAGGTAGGGTTGATTGTAACATTCTACCTCATTATATATCCCCCATTGTACATTCTATCCATCTATGAAAAATAAATTCAAACAAACTTAAAATTTCTATAGAAACAGAGGTTATATTACCTTTGCCATATTCCTAATTCTAACCTAATAAAATAGGTGTTTGAGCGGATTTGAAAATTACAAGTAAAAAAGTGTGTGGTTGTATAGCCAAGTAAGCTAAGATACATAAATCCTATCCTAACAAAATATAAATGTTATAGACAAACAACATGAGATCTTAATCACACTCAAAGAAACAAGATTCATTTAAAACAAATAGTTGAAATGTTAATCGGTGACCTGCAAAATAACACTAAGCAGATGAGTTCCATAAGAACAAATTAGATGAATAAAGCCACCAACTACAAGACAGGGAAAATCTCAATAAATAAAGGGAAAATACGAAACAAAAAGTAACAAAACCAAGATGCATAAATTTTAGCCATAAATACTGAATTTAAAGAACGAACACGAAAAATGGCTATGCATTTCACTTTGTAAGGATTAACCAGCCTACAACTAAAATGAAAATGAAGAAGCATATAAGGTAAGAGCTAGAATGCAAGAGTTATAACTAGAAACAATGTGTTCGAAGAACACGACAAGTCACAATTTCACATTGAAAAATTAAGCAGATGACAACCAAAATGAAAATGAAGCATAAAAGGTTAGAGGTTCTTACTATAAAAATTGAATTTGTAGAACACGACAAGAAGTCTTCATGTTGAAAGAATTGGTTTCTAACTTGGACTTATACTAGAAAAGATTGTATAGAATACATACCAAAAAGAGTGTAGTATTGTAAACATTATCACATAACCAATCCCAATGGCTCTTTGGTCTCCTATTCCATATGATATCATTTGGAAGCTTAGCTCGTCCTTTCGCATGTGTTCCACATGACAAGTAGTGTAGATGCAACCGGTGCCTAAACTGAGAGTACAACTTTGCCATATTCTTGTCAACATATTCAATAATCTTTGGATGGGATAAGTCCACAACAAATAATACCTGTTGTTAAACATAAATATATGCAAGTGAGTGCTTGAAATTACAATTAATAAATTGAATTAAATTCAAAACTCACAAGCAACTTCTCTTGCAGTTTCTTCTTTTTGAAGCTGGGACCTTAAACCATCTCTCATAGAAACTTCTCTTGTAGTTTCTTCTTTTTCAAGGTGAACCTAGTCTTGACTCTTGACAACACCTCTCTCAAGAAAGACAACATGCAACTTAATGGTTACAGACTTTTAACATTTGAACAAAAACAAAAAACAAAAAGATAAGACTTAGTTAGGGGACTAAGAAAAAAATATAAAAACATATATCAACCACCAAGATCAAAATTTTGACTCCAAAGAGTAAAGAAGAATAAGGACTGGAACAAAAAACTCACTGCTAGTATAACTCTCCCTGAAGCAGAGAACAATTCACCAGCAATAAGATCTTTAGCAAAAGAAATTCAAAATCTGGGGAACAATTAAAGAAAAAAAAATCCAAAAACAATTAAAGAAATATAAAGAAACAAAGTACCTTGTTGTCAACTGAAAGAACTTGAGAAAAATCAAACTTCTCTTTCCCCAATTTGATCTTGTTATGTCAGAGAGATAAGAGAGTTAGTGAACGAGAATCAAAGGGTGGGAGGCTGAGGGAAGGAGACGAAGGAGAGGTGGTAGTCACCGTCGCTAGCAACCACCAAGTAGCTGGTCGTCGAAGTTAGGGTGAAGGAGTAGACGAAATGGTGCTGAAGATTGGGAAGAAATGAGAATAAATGGATAGGTTTTGTTATTTGGGGGTTTTGATAATTGCATCTATATTTTTTATTTTTAATTCAATATTATATGTGAGGAATGGCCAGGTGGCCCTCTCTCTTCTTATGTGATGAATTTAACATTGTGTCACTTATTAAAATTTCGTTTGGCGGTAAATGTTCCCGCACACTCTTTTGTAGCGAATCCAAAAGTATAAGTGACGCAAAATATTTTGGTGTCCTGCAAAAATCTTAAAGTGATGATTTTTAAAAAAGTGTCACTTTTTTAATCTATATGTGATGAATTTTCACATGCCACAACAAACTCGGTCACTTAATCCATGTTTTCTTGTAGTGAATGTTATGATCAGTTTACAAATAACATTAATTAAACAAGAAGGTAATTGAACAAGATGATCACGTTTGCACAGAAAGATAAGTTTTTAGGCTTATTTTTAGATACACTTTTTGGAGCTCGATTTCAATCTCACTTTATTCTCTAAAATTCGGAAGTCTCTATTTTACTCCTGAAACTTAATATTCACTCCACTTTGGCTTGATTCTATGTATTATGTTGAATTACCATTTAAGTTCAGGTTTATTTTTAGCTACACGCCTTGAAACTCAAAAGTCGTCCCTTTACCATTTGAAACTCAAAATGAAAAATTTATTTGAACTCATTTAACCTCTCTACACCCAACTTAAATTTTCAATGTGAGAATGTTATTATTACCCTATTGCATCAACTACAAGATGAAATTAATAGTAAAATAAGATTTATTTATAAACTCACACCCAATAATCAAACTTTAACTATCACGTAATCCTTCTCATACGTTCTATTCTAGAAAATACAGTCGATGTCTAAGAAGCTCTCTTGCACTTCAGTCAATGTCCCACTGTTGAGTGTTTTTCCACTTTAGGAATTTGACTTCTTTCTTTTTGAATTTGTGGTAAGTTAATTAGTAGTATGAGTACAAATTAATCATGTTATTAAAAAATTGATCAGGAATACAGTTTTTATGTTTATGATCATGCTTCTATCTCTTACACCAAAAATGACAACATCCAATACAAATGAACAAGTTTTCTCACCAAATGGGAGTTGCTGTCAACTAGATTTTTTTTCTTCCTTCAAACTGCTTCTAGGTGCAAATATATGCACACACCAAAGAGCTGAAGCCAAAATAAATGCAAGACGGTAGTCTAAAGGGGACAACTTGTTTGACATGGTCACGCAAAAGAACCAGAGATTTATCGAGAGCAATGTTGTAGGCAGAGACTCCATCAAAAGCAATTGTTTGAAGGAAAGAACGCCATAGGAGAGAATACTTTGATTTTGGTTTTTTATTTTTCAAATGGGTGCAATGATAAATTTACATATTGCATTAGTTTTGCGAGGGTAGTGTAGGTAGTAGATTTGGGTTCAAAGAGATATTGACAATTTAATTAAAAATAATATGGATGTAAAAGTTAAGCTGTGTATAGAAAGAGGTAATATGAGCCTAAGTAAAATTTGTTGGAATTTATTAGGTTTATTTAGGAAATTAATTAGAGATTTGATTTGATTTTGTAGTAGGGTATTTTTGGCATATACGCATTAGGGTTTCTTTGGTTTATTGCTCTATAAATAGAGCTTGTAATTTAGTTAGAGAATAATTCATTCACAATGTAGTCTCTAGGGTTTTTGTAGCCGTCTCGGCATTCTCAATTTGTTCAATAAAATTCCTATTATTTTGTAGTCTTGTTTGTTCCGCACTCTGATGTTCAACTTGGTATCAGAGCGGGTTCGATCCTTATGGTTCAATCCGTTCTTGTTGGTATCAATTTGTTTTGTCGCTTTTTGTTTTTTGGTTTAGTTTGGGTCTCGTTTAGGCTTTCGCTTCCACTTTGGTATGTGTCCTTTGTTCTTGGTCACTCTGTTTTTGTTCGTTTTGTCTTTGGATTTCTGTTTATGTTCTTTGTCTTTGGATTTCGGTATTGACCGTCAAATTGTGTTAGTCTTGTCCGTAGATTTTTTACGTTTTCTGGTTTGGTTTTCAGTTTGTCCTTGGTAGTCTTCAAGAAAGGGAAAAAAAATTCTGTTTTTTGAAAAAAGGAATTTGGTGAATCCATCGCCCTAGGATTTCTGTATTCCCCAGCCCCACCCTGCATCTGGATCCGTCCACAACCGTACCCTCGCGGAAAAAAAAAAAAAAAAGGAGGCTGGTGATGTTGGTTCGCACAGAAGAAAAAAAGGAAGGAGGTTGGTGATGTTGGGTCGCACGTTGGTTCGCACAGAAGGTAAAAAAAAAAAAAGGAAGGAATCGCACAGAAGGAAAAAAAGGAAGAAAGAAGGAAGAAAAAAAATATTTGGTTGGATTTTTTGTTTGTTTGTTAGGCATCTGCATCGACATTTGCACTGGTACTGGCATTGGAATCTTGCACTGGCATGGAAATCTTGCACTGGCATTGGAATCTTGCACTTGCACCGATGGAATTTCGTATTGAAATTGGCATCGGAAATCGGCATCGGCATCGGCATCGGAATTTGGAGGCTTGCATCCACATCTGCTTGTTGGCAAACTCATGTCGTGTACCACCATGAGTTTGACGGGGGGTGTTGGAATTTATTAGGTTTATTTAGGAAATTAATTAGAGATTTGATTTGATTTTGTAGTAGGGTATTTTTGGCATATACGCATTAGGGTTTCTTTGGTTTATTGCTCTATAAATAGAGCTTGTAATTTAGTTAGAGAATAATTCATTCACAATGTAGTCTCTAGGGTTTTTGTAGCCGTCTCGGCATTCTCAATTTGTTCAATAAAATTCCTATTATTTTGTAGTCTTGTTTGTTCCGCACTCTGATGTTCAACTTAATTAAAAATCAAGTTAATTAAAAATAATATGGATGTAAAAGTTAAGCTGTGTATAGAAAGAGGTAATATGAGCCTAAGTAAAATTTTCCAACCCAAAATTTATTCCACGTTGCCTTGTTTATGTTATTGCCGACTCCCTCATCTCTTCCTGATCTTCCGTCTCTCCTCATCTCCCTCTTCCCATAAACGAAATTCAAATTCTTCATCTACATGGCTTGTTTGACACCTCTGCTCTATGTCCAGGAACTGTGAAAAAAACAAAAAACAAAAAACCTAGGGATTGTTTATGGCATTTTTCCAATTAAGAGAATAAGAAATAATGAAGTCAATGGAACTAATGATAAGGTGGCTAGAGATGGAGGGGGAATGGATAAATGTATGTAACATGATTAGAGAGAGGGGTCGAAGAGTCATTTAATGGAATACACATAAACAAGTCAAGGTGGAGCAAATATTGAGTTTCAAGGAGTAAACTGGCGACTTTTGAGTCTCAAGGGCCAAAGTGGAATCGAAATCGAGTTCCAAAGAACGTAGCTAAAAAAAACTTATTCTAAAAATATTTTTAGAATCCACATCAACATATTTGACAGTTTTTGTACGGAAATAACAGAAACAAGGCAATGTAGATGAAATTTTGAGTTAAGGAGTAAAGTGATGATTTTTGAGTTCTGGGGAGTAAAGTGTGATCAAAATCGAGTTCTAATGAGTATAGCTAAAAATAAACGTTTACTATTCCTACATCATAATCGGAATCGCTCGTTCTCTTTATCATTTCTGTTCAGCTCGAGGGTGAGCAAATTTTCATGGGCATCAATGCCTCCTCCCTCACTGGTTATGGTACTCTCGTGACGAGTTGCCATGCCCACCCGCAGTTCTCTAATTGAGGTCTAATAGGATTTTTGTTCTATGACCCTCGTCATCTTTTGATCACCGTTAGGGTGCTAGTAGTGGTTTGTTCGATTTTTAGAATGACTTTTCAGTTGCTAGAGTTTATCGCATCCCTCTATCTTTTTTCCTTTTTTGGGTATGATCTGCCCTTGCACTTGCTAGCCTAGTTGGGCTATTTCAAGACATTGACTTTGGGATAAACATAAAAAATAAAAAATAAATAAATAATAATAATAAAAAAAAACTCTTTATCATCTAAAGATCAAATCATTCAATTTAAATATCATTTAGTCATCCACATGTGTTAAACCAATCAACAGTTTTGATAACATGTAGTATCATCATGATGAATCGTTCATTTGTTTTATGCATATGAATGACTAAATGATCTCCAAATTGAATATTTTTTTTCATATATGATTTTTAGATGATGGTAAAGAGAATAAACGATTCTGATTATGATGTTCGAACGGTAAAAGTTTGTTAATCATAAATGGAGACATAACTAAGTCCCCCGGGGAGGGGGACACAAGCATCATCCCAGTTTTAATTGGGGTCATGTGCTCTTGCACCTATTGCACTATCTCAACCACAACTTTGAGTCCGAGGAGCCTCATCTTAAGGACATATTTTTCAATGTGCTAGGAACATGATTTGGTACACCAAGTGTCATAATATAAGTAGAAAGAAATTTCGTTTTCAAGTGTCCATCCACTTATATTATGACATTTGGTGTTCCAGGCTATGTTCAAAGCACAGAGAAAAATCTCTCCATCTTAAGGAAACCTCGCTCTAATATTTAGCAGGTGGGATACTATATTATTTATCAATATATAGTCATATCGACATCATATCAAAAACCTTTCGCCAAAATGTTTCGACATTGCATCAACAAAACATTAATTTGATGATGTGAATAATGGAGCGAAATCTCCCTATTTATGAAATTTCTCATGTACATATGTATAATCAGCATATTTGTATAAGAGAAAAAGTCTATCATACGAATATTGTCTGAATCAAATATCAACAAAATTACGTTCATCTAACAGTTTTACAAAGTGTTCATACAAAAAAATGGTAATATCAAAGCCTGAATGTTATTGTTAATGTAAAGTTCTTTTTTTACCCATAGAATGGTGCAAGTCAAGAAAGAGACCACAATAATCCCAGTTGAAGTTAAAGATCAGGAGAATAAGAAACCCAAGGTCCAAGAAAGTAAAAAGAAGATGCTTCGAGCTCTAAAGTCTACTGCCTACCAGCTCAGTTCGCATGATTCATAAAGTACTTTCCGATCGAGAGATGCACGTGTGTAGGCTAACAATTTTATGGCACAAGGTTTCAAGAGCAAAAATAGACGATGTGAATGCAAATTTCTGCCTTCTTCTCATTTGACGAAAATGCACCTGCAAAATAATAACACCTAAGAACAAGGCCAAGAGCCTCACACGCTCACGATGAATAGGGGGCTTTGGCCAAAGAATCTCCAATGTCAAAGTTAGAATTAGAGAGAGAAACTATTTAGAGACTTTTTGAGAGAGAATGGACTTAGCTTTTTGGAGAATCTAAGGCTATATATAGGGGTGTGGCCGGCCCTATTTGGAGAAATAGGGACCGGCCACTTATGGTGGTATTTTGAATATAATTGCAAGATATTATGTCAAATAATATCTTGCAATTAATTTGGTAATTAATCCAATTTGAAAAGAATAATTGAGAGTTATCTTGTGGGTGAATATTTGATGAGGAGTGATGAGAGAGTTTTGAATAAATACTATTTTGATCACATTTGATCTCGATTGAGCCATTATTGTTCGTTGCATGCGCGTGGGAATCCTGTGTGCATCAAGGGTAATTTTGTCTTTTCACCCAAAAGTCCACGTGTCGCCTTAATTTTCTTGATTATTTTTTGCTCCACCAATGCCCCCACACCTGTTGGGCTGCTCACAGGAAATGGCAGCAGGTGTAGAGATCTTCTCTTGTTTTAGGAAACATATGATTGTTTCTTATTTTGATGTAGATTCCCTATTTAATTGGAAATTAGATCATTCTAGGAAAGGGAAATAAATTACTTCTAAAGTCTATTTAAGTCTACCTTAAGTAGATGATTAAATCAACTTCAGAGAGCAATTCATTTTACCCTACAAGAGAGAGAAAGCTAGATCATATTTGTTCCCCCTCCCCTAGCAATCTTTTACACTTGCCCGTGCAAAGGACCGTATTTCGTTGCTTTCTTCGTCTTCACACTACACCAAGGTAAGAAAAAAAATTAATTTTTCCTTGTCTTTGTAATTTTTTGGGAGCTTCGGGGCTTGAAATTTAGCTCAACGGGGGTTGAGAATGTGTGAAAATGGCTTGGAGAGGCCACAACACTGTTGTCATGGGTAACATGGTATGGCGGTGGCTCGACTTGGGTCGAGGGCTGGTGGTGCGTGGTTGGCTTGGGCCAGGATGTTGGGTGTTAGAGGCCAGGTTGGTGATAAGCTGAGGAGGCGCGAGCCCTCTTTCCTCTTTTTATTTTTATTTTTTATTTTTGTTTGCTGGGCTCTGGCCCTGCATGAAAGAAGAAAGAGAGGCGTGACGGCATTAGCCCCTCCGTTTAGATTAGGCTGCGAGGTCGAGGGTGGGAAGGTCTAGGCCGTGGGGCCTGGTATGACTTGCTGGGCTCATACGGTCTTGGGTCGTGGGGCTTGCCCCGTCATTTTTTTTTCCGCAGCCATTTAACAAATTTTCCTCGCATCTTTGTAGAATTTCTTCGGGCATGTCTTCTTCAAGCCACAAGGGTAATGATGGTGTATCGTCGTTGTATCGTCAATGTAGGTTCTTGAGTAAGGTGGGCTACTTCAAGGTGGGTCCTTGAGTAAGGTGGGCTACTTCAAGGATGCTCAATTCAAATTTAGCTCCGATGACTCATTTAGAGACTTTCTTAAGGCATATAGGCATGCCATTCAGTCGGGGGTACGTGTGAAGCGTGTCAAGGAAGGTAGCAGCCGTGAGCCATGTAATGGGGCTCGGAAAGCCATCAAGTTTCACCCCTACTACTTTGTGTTGGGATTTTCTTTCCCCATGTAGCGTTTCTTCCAAGAGGTGTTCTGCTTCATGAAGTGTCCCATGCTCAATGTTCTCATAATATGGTCCGTGTGATGGTGGGATTCCTCAATCTAAGCCAATTATTTGACTTGGATTTGACCGTCAACAAATTTTGGCACTTCTTTGACATAGGCTACATTGAAGGAGTCAGGCAACTGCGATCTCGTCATAGGCTCTTTGATCATTCAAGCAAGAGAGATCATCTCCGGTAAGTAAACCGCTTAGTTTCTAGGTTGCTTTGTACCTTTGATGAGCTGCTTTCTGATTTACTAATTGTCCTTCTTTGCTTTTGTAGATTCGAAATTCAGCTCTACTCCTAAGGCTTCTCAAGATATGAAGAAGGTGCATGTTGCACTAGGTATCCCTTCTGAGTACTGTGAGTAGCGTTGGCTGCTCAGTCATCTTCATCGGGAAAAATGTGGGCTGCCCTCGAAAGATGAGATAAAGTGAATCAAGGCGGACGCGTTAGCTTGCTCGATCGCCGTCGTGGAGCCTACTACGAATAAAGGTGGAAAAAAGAGATATTCCCTACCTGTTCAAGAGATGTCGGCTGAGAAGAAGCCAAAGACTTCCTTCGCTATTCGTGAAGGTCCGCCTGTTGTTGATAAGCTTATGATTGACTTGATTTCTTCCCAGAAGAGGAAAAATGATGTTACTAGATCTAAGCCGGTTACACCTGTCGTGCCAAATGTGTCTAGTATGATTGTTAATAAGATTGCTTAGCGTAGAGGTTCCGTTGTGCGCCTAGTGTCGAAATTTATGCCAAAACGTCTGCCGAGGGCAAAGTCTGGTTTACCTTTAGAAATGCTTGCTACTATGAAAAACGATAAGGTGGACTCTGCTACTAAAGTGGCGCTAAAAACCATTCCCTTCGCTGCTGAGACTGATTCGCCTACTGAGAAATCCACCAAGCCCACTTCTAGGGAGGCTGCTGAGATTTATATGCTCTTAAAACCGAATCTGCTTGAAGATATGGACACGTGTGCCAAGCTTGTTGATGGCGTTAAAAGGGTTATCTGCCTAAGTTCATTTGTAAAGCATTCAATTGAGTATATGAGGGCTGCTCTGCTTGCTATGATGCAGAAAATGGTAATTCTAGTAGCCAAGTCTATGCTCCTTAACCAAAAGGATACCAAGGCTGCCAATGAGGTGGAAAAGATTGTGGCAACGGAAGCTTATTCTTCAGCCGAAAAGATCAAGAGGTTAGAGTCTAAGCTCATCGCTTTGAAAGGGTCTAATATCACTGCCCCCACTTCTCTGCAGCTTGATACCGCTCGCCAAGAGATCGTTGATTTGAAGACTAGGCTTGACGCGATCCAAGTTAAGTATGAAAGTGCAGAGAAAGAGATTGGATGTTGCATACCTCAAATTCAAGATCTTGAGCGTGCTGTCTCTGAGCTTTGTTCCGCTGCTTATGCAAAGGATGAGGAGTTGATTGCTGCTTATAATCAAGTGATCCACTTTAAGAAGGTCGTTGATAAGTTTGAACCCCAAGTGCTGGAACTCTAAGGTGCACTAAAGATCAACGAAAGTTTGAAAAATGAAGTGGATAAGTTGCAGCACGTCCGTGTTAGTATGCTCAAAGAGAACGAGCAGTTGAATGGTAAGAAGGCTAGGCTCGAGACTTCGCTTGTTCAGAGTCAGGCTGATTTCTACAAGCTGGGGCATATAGAAAATTTCTTTGGGAAGTCGTCTAACTTTGAGTTTGCTGGGAAAGACTTCGAGACCTTCTCTATTTCTCCAAAAGACTTGTTCACCTTTACTTTTGAGGCTTCCATTGGTGAAGTAGTCAAAGAAGTTGGTACTCAAGCTGAAGTAGCCGGGGGTGAAGCACCGGATGATGCCGTTGCTGAAAGCGTCGTGGCTGCTGAAGGTGTGGCGACTAAGTAGTCGTGGGATGTCCAAGCTGCCGAAGAGTAGTCTTATAGGTAGCCTTTAAGATTTTCTTTGTTTTACTTGTTGCTTTTTGCTTTGCTTGAACTTATTCGGCCTTTGCTAGTTGTATATCAATTTTGCTAGAAAAATTAATAAAGTTGCTTCCTTTGTTTTCCTTTATCTTCGCTTCTTTTGTTCATGCCCAACCTTTGACTTTTGGACCAGCGGCAGACATGCTACTTTTTTTTATAAGCAAACAGGCCCACGTAGCCTATGCAGTCGTGGGTGTTGGTGTAGAACTTTTCAAAGGTGTTAGCCATAGGGTCGGCAGCCGGACGTCTTACTTACAAAAGCAAACAAGTCTGCGTGACCACATAGCTAGTAGCCTTGGCTTTCTTCAATCCTTTGAGTTGTGTGGTTTGCATTACAACATACTAAAGATTTTTGGGTTATGAAATTTGCTAACTTTTCGTATCAAAAGTACACGGTTGTATGGAATTTCGTAAACAAAGGTTCGATAGAACTCCTTGCTTTTATGTAACCAATTTTGTGGGGTGTGTTGATGCACAAAATCAGTGGGGACTTTGGTACAACAGAAAATGTTAAGTTTGTGACTTTCGCTAGATTCCTCCGGTCACTAGTGTGGATAAGTATGTAAATGGATAGAGACAGGGAAGCAAAGACAAGATGTACGTGGTTCACCCAGATTGGCTACGTCGACGGAGTAGAGGAGTTCTCATTAATTGTGAAAGGGTTTACACAAGTACATAGGTTCAAGCTCTCCTTTTGTGAGTACTAGTGAATGATTTAGTACAAATGACCTTAGGAAATATTGTGAGAGAATGATCTCTATTTATAGAAGAGAGTTTCTAGTTTCATTCTGACATTAACACATGTCATGTTGTGATTGGCTTCTGATGTTGACATGTGTCGTGCTATGATTGGCTTCTGATGTCGACACGTGTCGCGCTGTGATTGGCCTCCTGGTTGGAGGGAAACTCTTCTGAGTCCTTGACGGTATAACGTTGACCGGTGCTTAGTAGTTTCGGGATTGGTCAAGTATGGTACAAACAGTGCTCCCCTAAGTTCCCGAGTGAGGAAAGCTCCTCGGTTGGGGACTTGCAAGATCCAAGCCATTGAGTAATCATGAAACTTCTAAGTACCGAAGTGTGGTATCATTTTCACTGGCCTTATTTGTCTCATATGTAGATGTCGCATCTTCTCTGGAAGTACTTTTCCTCCATGCAAGGGTGATATCTTTAACCAATGAAGATGCACAAGGTAATGTATCAATTTCACTTGAAGCTTACTTATAGCTTCGGGCTTGGTCAAGTGCGATATAAACCTTATAGTAGGAGTCCCCCAACTCGCCGAGCTAGGAGATTTGCCGAGTGAGGTAACAGACAAGGTAAGCAATCAGACTTCCAAGCAAGCAACCTGGATCGAAGATTCGACTTCGGCTTCCAGTTGATTGTTCTCCTTTTCCTTATGTTGTAAACAGCAACAAGGATAAGGAGAAGCAAATGGAAAAGAGATGATATGAGATACTTTTGCTTTTGAAGAAGTAACTTTCCACATGCTTATTCTTGAATTGGGCTGGAGGGTTTTCTGGTTTCCTTCAGAGTATAAAGCCGACTCAAGAATTTGAGGGTCAAAACAAGTCCATCAAATCTAGAGTACGTTCCACCCTGATGATATGGAATACTTTTGCTGTTGACAAAGTAGTGGATGTATCGGCACGTGTTCTGTTACGCTTGTCTTCACATGCTTCCTTGTATCTTTTTCACTTGCCCTATCTGTTCCTCAGGCATATGTGGTATCTTTTCTGGAAACATAAGATGTTGAAGATGAGTACTCAAGAGCAATGTCAGGTAAGTAATTAGGCAAGGGGTTCCAGGCAGTCAGTTCCTAACTGGAAGCTTGATTCCGAGAGCTGACTGATTGCTCTCTTTCTCCTTGTCTTGCAAGTAAGAACAAGGCCAAAGGAAAAGACAGGGAAAAAGCATGATATAGGGTATTCTTGCTTTTAACCCTGATGATATGAGATACTCTTGCTTTGGTATGGCTTGTTTGCAGAGGTATTATCGAGAGGAAAAGAAGCTGAGTATTTCGAGAAACTCTGCTGAGAGTGCCCTCTCGGATGTGAAGAAAAGTTAAGCATTTTTTTTATTTCCAGGTCTGCCTGGCTGTGGAGGATGGAGGTCGACATATATATGAGTCTCCCTAATAACAAGTAGTAGTGCTATTCCTTTACCCTTCTTGGTTATAGCAATGTAGTGGGAGCTGCAAGCTTCACATGTTTAAACTTTGTCAGAGCACTTTGAAAAAAGTGGTCTGTGGTATCTGGAAAGCTGATGTTGCGTGTGAAGATTACAGACAAGCTTTATCCAAGGAAATCTGGCTCTCGAAGTTCGGAGAGCGATGCCTCTTCGGTTTTCAAACAAGTAATCTTGTCGGGGATCTGGCTCTCAAGAATCAGAGAACGGTGCCTCTTCGATTTTTGAGAAAGTAATCCTGTTGGGAGTTTGACTCTTGAGATTCGGAGAGCAGTGTCTCTTTGATTTTTGAGAAAGTAATCCTATTGGGAGTTTGGCTCTCGAGATTCGGAGGGCGGTGCCTCTTCGATTTTTTAGCACGTAATCCTGTTGGGAGTCTGGCTATCGAGATTCGGAGAGCGGTGCCTTTTAAATTTTTTAGAAAGCAATCCTGTTGGGATTCTAACTCTTGAGATTCGGAGAGCAGTGTATCTTCAATTTTTGAGAAAGTAATCTTGTTGAGAGTCTGGCTCTCGAGATTCGGAGGGCGATGCCTCTTCGATTTTTGAGCAAGCAATCCTGTTGGGAGTGTTTTCTCGAATATGAGTAAAGGTTGGGGATTTATGCCAGTCTGCCTTGCCACGGAGCATAGAAGTTGACACACATTGAGACTTTCTAGTTATCAGGCAGTGGTGCTGTTCCTTTACCTTTGTGGGTAATAGTAGGGTAGCTGGACCTTCAAAATTTATGTGTTTAACATTTGTCAGAGATCTTTGGCAAAGTTATCTATGGTACTCCGAGGAGCTGATGTTGCATGTGGAAAATGGTGCCTCCTCGGAATTCGGAGAGTGGTGCTTCTTCGAAATTCAGAGAGTGATGCCTCTTCAATTTTTGAACCGATGACCCTATTGCCCTTTCTTTTATAAGGGCGCCAATTGTGTGCAAGAAGTACATTAAGAGAGTTATTGCTTGTAGGAATTTTTCCTTTACTTCAGAGATTTATTGCACCTCATTTCTCATTCATCATTTCCGAGAATGTCTTGCCCATCCGACCGTCGTTTTGACTTGAACTTTGGTGAAGAGGCAGACATGCATTCTCAAGACAACATATGGCGCCCATCATTCTTATCCCATACTGGTCCTCTTACCGTTGGGGACTCTGTGATGAAGAATGATATGACCACTGCAGTGGTGGCCAGGAACCTTCTCACTCTCAAAGATAACATAGTACTTTCCAAACAGTCTGACGAGTTGGCTGTTAAGTATTCTCTGGCTTTCAGTGTTTAGTGTGCAGGTTCTGTGTCTAATATGACCCAACGCCTATTTGCTCAAACCCGCCAAGTTGAATCATTGGCGGCTGAAGTGATAAGTCTCAAACAGGATATCAAAGGGCTCAAGCATGAGAATAAATAGTTGCACAGGCTCGCACATGACTATGCTACAAACATGAAGAGGAAGCTCGACCAGCTGCAGGAATCTGATGGTCAAATTTTACTTGATCATCAGAGGTTTGTGGGTTTGTTCCAAAGGTATTTATTGCCTTCGTCTTCTGGGGCTGTACCGCGTAATGAAACTCCAAATGATCAACCTTCGATGCCTCATTCTTCTGGGGTTCTGCCTAGTATTGAGGCTCCGAATAATCACCCTATGATGCCTTATCTTTCTGAGGCTCTGCCGACTGCTGAGACTTCTCCTGAGCAACCTTTGTGAAGGCTCCCTCTTGTTTGTTTATTTTGATTCATGTATATGTACATATTTGTAGCTTATCAGAGATATCAATAAACAAGCTTTGCTTCATTTCAACATATTGTGTTAAATACACCAATGCATTCTTCACTAAGTTCTTTGAATTTTTCCTTTTGTTGAAGCTTGTATGTTGAAGCTTTGTGAGTGAAGCATGTAGGTTCAGGTAGTGCTCCCTTAATTTCCCGAGTGATGAAAACTTCTCGTTTGGAGACTTGAAAAATCCAAGTCACTGAGTGGTCGTGAGACTTCCGAGTATCAAGGTGCAGTAGTATATGGTAGGAGTCCCCCAAGTCTCCGGTCGAAGGAGTTGACGAATGAGGCATTTCCTTCCTAAGTGGTAGCCCAAAACTCCTTCTTCATATATATTTGTTATGAAAGTTGTTAGGCCCAAAGAAGAGGAGGCCTAGGCAATTCTTTTTTTTCGAAATTTTTTTTTTCAAATTTTTGAATTTTTGAATTTTCAAAAAAAAAAAAAAAAAAAAAAAAATATATATATATATATATATATATATATATTTTAAAGCTTTGTAGGTGAAGCTTTGGTGTTAAAGTTTTGTAGGTGAAGCTTTGAGGTTGAAACTTTGTTGGGTACCATGAATTGATTTTGCTTCACACTATCTTGAACAAGATAGTGTGAAGCTTTTGAGAATTTGTAGTTGTCCTCCATTGATGAAGCTTTGTTGAATTTCCCAATTTTTTTTTCTTTGGGAAACTAGAAATTTGAAAATGTGGGAGAGACAACATATACAAATTTTGCTTCCACACTGTTGAGCAAGAGATTGTGATGCAAGTCACACCTTGTAGTAGTCGAAGGTTTGGATGAACCATATAAATTGAATTTGCTTCGAACAGTCTTGAATTTGCTTCGAAGGTTTGAGAATTGTAGTTGCCCTCCTTTGATGAAGTTTTTGTTGGCACTATAAATTGGTTTTGCTTCACACTGTCTTGATCAAGAGTGTGTGAATCTTTTGAGAATTGTGGTTGAACTCCTTTGATGAAGCTTTTGTTGGCACCATAAATTGGTTTTGCTTCACACTGTCTTGATCAAGAGTGTGTGAAGCTTTTGGGAATTTTGGTTGCCCTCCATTGATGAAGCTCTTGTTGGCACCATAAATTGGTTTTGCTTCACACTATCTTGATCAAGAGTGTGTGAAGCTTTTGAGAATTGTGGTTGAACGCCTTTGATGAAGCTTTTGTTGGCACCATAAATTAGTTTTGCTTTACACTGTCTTGATCAAGAATGTGTGAAGCTTTTGAGAATTGTGGTTGCCCTCCATTGATGAAGCTCTTGTTGGCACCATAAATTGGTTTTGCTTCACACTGTCTTGATCAAGAGTGTGTGAAGCTTTTGAGAATTGTGGTTGCCCTCCATTGATGAAGCTCTTGTTGGCACCATAAATTGGTTTTGCTTCGCACTGTCTTGATTAAGAGTGTGTGAAGCTTTCTACGAGTTGTAATGTTTGCATTGTTACAGATGGGAAATGTCTGAAGCAGATGCAAGAGGGCTGAATAGCTTGATCTTCGTATGCCATGCACTGAAGTTGTTGTTGGCTTGTAATAAGACTTTGTTGGTGACAATAACTCTTGTTGGGCATAAGTGCTCCCCTAGTTGAGTTGTCAAGCTTGAGGGTTTTTGATTATTTGTGAATGCTAGGAGTTCACATATACAAGTTGTACCACTCGTCTTCTGGTAGGTGGAATGAATGGTGAGTTGCTTTCATCACTTGGTTGGTGGTACGAAGATGAGTTCCTTTTTCACCTGGTTGGTGGCATAAATGGCAAGTTGCCAAATGATATTAGAGTACGAGTTGTACATTTCATCATCTGGTTGGTGGCATGAAGGAGGGTATGGGTTGTACATTTCATCACCTGGTTGGTGGCATGAAGATGAGTTCCTTCTTCACCTGGTTGGTGGCATGAGTGGCAAGTTGCCAAATGATATTAGAGTACGGGTTGTATATTTCATCACCTGGTTGGTGGCTTGAAAGAAAGTACGGGTTGTACATTTTATCACCTGGTTGGTGGCATGAAGATGAGTTCCTTCTTCACCTGGTTGGTGGCATGAGTGGTAAGTTGCCAAATGATATTAGAGTACGGATTGTACATTTCATCACCTAGTTGGTGGCACGAAGATGAGTTCCTTCTTCACCTGGTTGGTGGCATGAGTGGCAAGTTGCCAAATGATATTAGAGTACGGGTTGTACATTTTATCACCTGGTTGGTCGCATGAAGGAGAGTACGGGTTGTACATTTCATCACCTGATTGGTGGCATGAAAATGAGTTCGTTATTCACCTAGTTGGTGGCATAAGTGGCAAGTTGCCAAATGATATTATAGTACGGGTTGTACATTTCATCACCTGGTTGGTGGCATGAAGATGGGCTCATTCTTCACATTTCATCACCTGGTTGGTGAGAATAAGGGCAAGGTGTCGAGGCACATTGTAGCAAGTGTCGAAGACACAAAGTATGTTGAACCATTTCGAAGCACAGTTGGCTTATGTATGAATGTGTTGGAATGTATAATGTTTATGTATGAATGTGTTGGAATGTATGATGTTTATGTTGATTGATATGAGTGATGTTTATGAATGTTTTGCTATGCATGAAGGGATCCATACTTTTGATATGTGAACCATATTGGTTGTAACACTTTGTATCACATACTTTGTGTCAAAGTATGCATGTTGAAGCTCTGAGTTGGAGTATAAGGGTAGGTCAGCGTAGACCATGTGTTCCAGTGCTAGGAACGCAAAAGACTCAGAATAAGTTGTCTGAATTCCCTCTTCTTTAAATATTTGCTGAATGGCTTGTGTGACAAAAGATCTTAAGCGATTGAGAGTCAAGACATTTGTAATGTGTATGCCTTCTTATAATAGCATTTCCTTCAGTACCTAGTCCTTCACTTTGAAAGAGTGAGACTTGGCCCCATAATCTTAATAGTCGACGGTACGTTCACCCCTGGTTGTCTTGATACAAACTTTTGTCTCTCTTGTTGTAATGGGCTTGCTGGGAGTAAAAATCATTCCTTTTATCAAGAGACAAATACGTTTGGTGACTTAGCGAGTAGCTAAATGAGGCAGAAGATGATGCAATAGGTTTCTGAATTGCCAAGATCTCCTCACTTGGTAGAACTTGACTTCCACTTCCCACTTGTTGATAGGGGTTAACCATATGGGGGTTCCTTTGGCATGTCCTTGCTTCGGCAGAGGTGTGGTTGTAAGCCTGTGCCATCACCTCAGAGTAAGTCTTCCAAGTGTTGGCATTGATCATGTACTTGAAGAAACAATCACATAGGCCTGCCATAAAGGCCTTAAGGGCGGTCTTGTCATATGCCTCAGCGCAGCGAGAATACTCATGGCTGAAGTGACCAGCATACTCTTGTAGTGACTCGTCCGGCTTCTGGCGAATAGTGTACAAGTCATCTGTATATGCAAGCGATCGGTCTGGAAGATGTGTTGAGAAACAAACAGTTTCCTCAGTTCCTCAAATGAGTCTACTATCTCAGGTGGAAGACGGCAAAACCAGTTTAGAGCTCCGCCAGAGAGGGTGGAGGGGAAGAGAAGACATTGTTCTTCGTCGGTGTGCATCTGATATGCCATGGTGGACTCAAAGAGGTTAAGGTGTTCAATTGGGTCATTCCTTCCAGTATATAGTTGTAAACCAAGCTTTTGTTTTGTCTTCGCTTGAATGGGGGTGTCGAGGATCCTCCTTATGAGAGGGCCAGGCCTGGGTTGGTTCCAGTCAGGTATCTCGGCCTGATGTTCGGCCTTCAACTTGTTTACTTCTTCAATGAGTTGTAGGACAAGGGGGTCCTGAGTTGAGCCATGTGCCACTGGAATTTTCATAAGTCTCTATCGCCTCTTAGAAGTAGGAAAGTTTGAGCAAGGGCGTGTGGTTTTTTTTTGGACTCGTCGTACTGACTTCTAGGGCAAGTATGTCGGAATACCTCAGAGTCCCATGTACCTTCATGTTTCTCTGGGACCTATTGTTCATTTTCTAGATTAGCAGCAGACCTGGGTCGTGGGAGGGGACCGAGTCTTTCAGAAACCCTTGGGTCATTGATCTTTGAGCATATGTGGAGGGGATTCTCTCGACGTTGCTTTAGGAAGTCTCGGCAGTCACGATAAACTGCTTTCGATCTTTCCAACCCTTCTGCAAGAAGGTGTCTTCTTCCACTTCTCCTGCTTCGGGTCAAAGCATCTGGGTTGAGAGAAGTCTCATGTTGATCAATGTTTTGAAGATTAGCTCGCTCCTCATTAGGGATACTCATGTCAAAGGGAGGTGACCCTTCGTGTTGGGGGGTACCCAGATGATGGTTGATGTCCACAAGGGTAACGAGCTCGCGTGTTTGAGTACACCTAGTTTCGTGGAGCGTCTCAAATAGCTTCTTATACTACTATTAAAGGACCTCATTCTTCATTGATATCTTGTTGTTCTGAGCTTCTAGCTTATCGACTTTAGCTTGAAGAGCAACCCTTTTTCCTTCATTCTTTCGTTGTTTCGCATTAGGTGCAAGATGGGTGTCATTCTGTGTGTTGTGGCTTCCTTCGCTCCCCATGTTGGAGAGGGATGCCTGGTCAAAAGAGAGTGTACGAATGGTTGAAACCAGCTTGGCAAAGCTGAAGAGAGTGGGAATAAGTGTCATTCCCACAGATGGCGCCAAATGTTGATGCACAAAATCAGTGGGGACTTTGGTATAACAGAAAGTGTTAAGTTTGTGACCTTCGCTAGATTGCTCCGGTCACTAGTGTGGATAAGTATGTAAATGGATAAAGACATGGAAGCAAACACAAGATGTACATGGTTTACCCAGATTGGCTACGTCCACGGAGTAGATGAGTTCTCATTAATTGTGAAAGGGTTTACACAAGTACATAGGTTCAAGCTCTCCTTTTGTGAGTACTAGTGAATGATTTAGTATAAATGACCTTAGGAAATATTGTGAGAGAATAATCTCTATTTATAGAAGAGAGATTCTAGTTTCATTCTGACATTGACACATGTCATGTTGTGATTGGCTTCTAATGTTGACATGTGTCGTGGTATGATTGGCTTCTGATGTCGACACGTGTCACGTTGTGATTGGCCTCCTGGTTGGAGGGAAACTCTTAAGGGTCCTTGATGGTATAACGTTGACCGGTGCTCAGTAGTTTCGGGATTGGTCAAGTATGGTACAAACAAGGTGCATAACAAGTATCATAACGCTTTAGGAGTTAGTGTAGATATTATGTGATCATTCCGCGCTTTGGTAGAGGTGAAGCTTATCGGCTGCGTAGCATGTCGGCATGGTATAAAGCTTCGTATATCCACACTAACTTGTTTAACCTTTCACAAAAAACGTGCGGTTGTATAAGTTTCACATGACTCACTGCTCGAAGGGCAAGCGAGACTAGTAGAACCTACTAGTTATTCTTTTTCTTGGAGTTGTTGGTGGCCCCCAAATGCTCTGATTCGGCGAAGATGTCATTGATCTGAATCGTCTTAGTTGGCGACTCTTCGTCGGCATCTGCGTTCCTTCTAGGCTGTGCAGCTGGCTTGTCCAAGTACCTGTCAACTTTGCCTTCTTCCACAAGCTTCTCTAGGTAGTTCTTCCAAGTGTAGCAGTCGTTAGTTGTGTGACCAGGACCTCGATGGAATGTGCAGTACTTGGTGTGGTCCAACCTGGAAGTACCTCTATTTGATTGTTTTGGCAACTTAAACCATGGTTCGCTCTTAATGTCGTGGATGATTTAGTGGATTGGGATCGAGAACTTAGAGTAGTTCTTGGGCATGAAGCTACCTTTAGTCGGGGATCAGTCCCTACACTTAGCCTCATGCTTGCTTTTATTATTGTACTACTTCCCGTCCTTCTTCTTTTGAGTTACTGCTGTTTCTTTTCAAGGCTGCTCATGTGCCTTGTATGCTCGCTGAGCCTCGTCCCAAAGTGTATGCTTCTCTACCAGAGCAAAAGAGTCTGCCGGAGTTAGATATTCTTTCATGATCAATTCTCCAAACAGCGGGTGGTTTGCTAGGAATCCTTCTTGGAAGGCTGCACTTACTATCAAGTCGTTGCATCCGACTATCTTTGCCTTATCTACTTTAAACATCTTCACTTAGTTGCAGAGCGACTCCTTTGGATTCTTCTTTACATTAAACAAATGATCAGATTTTTTCTTGATTAAACGGTATGATGAATATTCTTTAGTGAAAACCAAAGAAAGATCATTGAAACTCTGGATGGATCATGGTGGCAAGGTGTGGAACCAATCTTGTGCCTCGCCTTGCAAAATGGTGACGAATATCTTGCATATACAAGCATCGTTGTTCCGATAAAGGATCATCGTGCTTTAGTAATGCTTCAAGTGTCTTTTCAGATCTCAATCTCATTTGAAAGATGTGAAATGTGGCATGCTGAACTTGCGTGGAGGCTCTGCCTGCTTAATCTCTTTCATGAAAGGTGACATGCTCATGTTAGTCATGTCTTGTCGTAACGCCTCGTCAGTAACCTCGTTGCATTAGAAATCAAGCAATCACTTGGTCAATAGCCTCTTTACTTCTTCCTGAATTTGCCTTTACTGGGGTAGCGGAGCTTTCAGCTGCTCCTGATCTAAACCTGCTGGTCTAGGCTGCTCTTCTATATGTTCGACTTGTCTATGCCGCGGCGATTGTACATGTGGTACGTTCCTAGCAGGTGCGGGAATTCCTCGCAGGTTGCCGGTTGAACTTGAGCTGGATTGAGTGACTGCCCTTCTCCGTCCGTCATGCTGCCTACTTCGATGTGAGATTGAGGATGCTTCTTGCGGGCCTAGCCCCAAATGAACACTTCGCATGAACGCTCGTTTCACGATTGGTCAAGTGACTGCTTGTCGAGACATTGCTGGAAAGGTTCATTGTATGCCCTTGTCCTACTTCAGGACACCTCGTTAATGACTCATTGCATCTCGGTGCCCTGTAAAAGCTGATTCACCAAGGTCGTCTATTATGCAAGGGCGCTTGTTAACTCTATGACTTGTCGAGACAAGTGTTGTTCACCATTTAGGTTGGAAAAGCTTGGACGAAATACATCTTTTTGAGTAGCGGAAGTGTAATGGACTTCAGTCACGAGATTTGAGTTAGGAAATGTCAAATCTGCGAAGAAATGGGGTGAAAAGCCCCGATTCAATAGTTGGCCTAGAAATTTAGGGCCAGAACGGTTGAACCGATCTTGGACCGATTTAGGCTGCTTGCGAGGCCACATGAGTGGGCTGGGCCATCGGAGTAGGCTGCCCTGCGTGTAGTGCACGTGAGGCTGAGCATGGGCTCAACTCGGGTGCGCGCTGAGCTCGCGTCGGGTCGTGGTTGGGGTCGGTTCGCCTTGGGCTTGGGTCCGTGTGGCTTGAAAATGCACGGCTTGGGCCATCTAGTTTTGGGCTTGGCCTTGGAGCGCACTAAACTCGCAATGGCCTTGGGCCCGCGAGGTCTGGGCTGCTGCTCCTGCCGCAGTTGCTTGATTCTGGGCTTGCTCAATTTGGGCCGTGCTAAGCTCCCTTATGAAGCGTGCTTGGGCTCATTGCTCCAAGGTGGAGCGGGCTTGGGCTTGAGGCTACAAGGTAAGGCATTCACCCTGGGTTATAGGCTCGCCGAGGGTTGCTACCATGGTGGCAATCGCAGTGGTGCCCCATAAGGGTGCCGCTCCACTCGTCATCGTATTGAGCCTCGTGGATCACCATGGTCGAAATTCTTGAACGTGGAAAGTTCCATTCATCGTGGTTTTCAAATCTCTTGTCATTGTACTTTTCTTTTACGTTTATTCAAATAATTTTTATAAAAAATTCTAGGAATAAGAACGTACGAAAAATCTACGAATGAACAAGAAAATGGAAAACCTTGGATGCGAGAGTCTTCTTTAAGCGTGTGAATCAACACTCTCAATGAAAGTACCAATTTGTGGATGCAAATTTCCGCCTTCTTTTCCTTTGACGAAAATGCACTTGCAAAATAATAACACATAAGTTCAAGGTCAAGAGTCTCACACGCCCACGATGAATGGGGGGGGCTTTGGCCGAAGAATCTCTGATGCCAAAGTTAGAATCTCAAGAGTCTCACGCGCCCACGATGAATGGGGGGCTGTGGCCAAAGAATCTCTGATGCCAAAGTTAGAATTTGAGAGAGAAAGTGTTTAGAGAATTTTTGGGATAGAATGGACTTAGCTTTTTGAATATAATTGCAAGATATTATGTCAAATAATATTTTGCAATTAATTTGGTAATTAACCCTAATTTAAAAAAATTAATTAGGAGTTACCTTGTGGGTGAAAATTTGATGAGGAGTAATGAGAGGGTTTTGAATAAATATCATTTTGATCACATTTGACCTCGATTGAGCCGTTATGGTCCGTTGCATGCGCGTGTAGGAATCCCGATGTGCCTCAAGGGTAATTTTGTCTTTTTAACCCAAAAGCCCACGTATCACCTCCATAATTTTCTTGATTATTTTTTGCTCCACAAATGCTAACCAGGCCATGTGTCAACCGGCAATCAAAAGCAAAAGCCTAGAGGTTGTCGAATTGTTGTCAGAGTGACATCGTTGACTAATCAAAGCTGAATGGTTACTCGGCGCACGTCGCTGGGCAAACGTCAATTAACCGCCGAATATCAACTGATAGGTAAAAAGTTGTTAGAATGTTCATCGATGCAAGTGGAGCATTAAATGCTAGAAAGTTGAAAGATATAGGCTTTTTGGGTTTATTGAGTGCCTATATAAAGGGGTGAGAACCTCTTGTAAGGAAGTCGAACGACCGAAGTAGAGAATTCTAGTCTTTATCTGAGCGATATTTGTAACCTTGAAATCAATATAATCCAAGCAACCACGGTGGATGTAACCCAATTTTGAAGGGTGAACTACTTAAATCTTGAGTCCATTTTCATTCTAATCCATATCCCAAGCCCACTAGTGTTAATTGTTTTAATTTGTTAACCTGCAAGTTTTGAGAGTTGATAGTTGTACACCATATATGATGATCCCACTATATATATAGTTTTCTTCCTTTAAGGGACAACTTGTGGTATTTTTTCTATAGCTTTTTTTTCGGTGGTTTTCTATATTTTAGTATATCATAATAATTCATAGATCATCCTTACAAAAAATAAGACAAGTTGAAATCTTTAAGACCTCCAATTAATGCAATGAAGAAAATGGACGATTATTTAATCCAACAGTCAAATGGTTTCGGATTTGGGTGATTTTTCATAGAGATTATCCTTGATGAAAGACCTAAAAGATGAATGGTTGGATCGTTGAAATATGATATAGAGTGAGCCCTACGAATGATACCTCAAATAATTAAGTTTATTTGAAAAACCTCTTAACGGAAAGAAATTATATTATACTAAATTGTTGGCATGGCATGCATTAAACGTGAGAATATATGGCATATGTGTATTAGTTCTGTCCGGATGCATGCCTACACACATACGTACAGGTACTCTCACCCTCAACACCAGAAACATTGATCTGGTATCTGTATATCTTGATATACAAACAATATACGTGGGTTCCTGACTTTGTGCTCGTGGTCCTGCTAGATCCTGCCCTCCTTGTCGTACGTACGTATATATATCTCTATCGTTTTGTTTATTTTTTTTTCGAAGGAAATAGTTGTAAATTGTAGAACGTAGTAGTGTTAGTTTGATCCTAACCACACAAACTACACAATGACAATTGATAAGGATGCAGGCATGCAAGCAAACAAACTTATTTGCGAGATACTTGTGGTATAAACAACTATATATGGAGCATCCATATGAGCTAAACTTAACAAAAATAGTTATATATCCTCAGCTTTTGTTACTTGACGCTATATCAGGGCATACAGACTACAAAAGATTATTCAAGCGTGCATATGTGGAAATAGTTGTAAATTGTAGAACGTAGTAGTGTTAGTTTGATCCTAACCACACAAACTACACAATGACAATTGATAAGGATGCAGGCATGCAAGCAAGCAAACTTATTTGCGAGATACTTGTGGTATAAACAACTATATATGGAGCATCCATATGAGCTAAACTTAACAAAAATAGTTATATATCCTCAGCTTTTGTTACTTGACGCTATATCAGGGCATACAGACTACAAAAGATTATTCAAGCGTGCATATGTGGAATTTTTCATGTCGACGAGCCGAGGGTCTACTACAAAAGGCCTCGATGTTAATTAGAGTGGGGTAATTCTAGTCGGGGCTCACCCATCACGCGGGGCCAAACGGGGACCCACCCAATCACGTGGCAGTACGGGCTCGTCCCCTGGCTCTGATACCATGTGGAATTTTTCAAGTTGACGGGCCAAGGGCCCACTCCAACAACACCGATACTGTCCCCACTTAACCACCTGTACAATCCTCAGGTGTAGGGTTTTATCACAAAAGACCTCGATGTTAATTAAAGTGGGGTAATTCTATTTAAAGTGTTTTCTCTCTTCCCTCTTGGCCGATGTGGGACAATGGGTGTTCCAATAGCATAAACGTATCTTTTTTTCTTATTTGTTATCCAATTTATGTGATGATAAGATTCCATTCACAATTTCACACGACAATGATATAGGAAATCAACTGGTCTGTACGAGGTGATCAAAAGTGCATAGTTTGTGTGGTCATTTTCGTTTATTCTTTTGATTATCGATGACTACAAAATTTTCTCACCCAAAAAATGAAAGGCTCAGATATTGTTCCAAGATTGTATCCGCTACTCTAATACAAAAAATTAGCAGAGAATTAATGGTATTATACCCTTTTCCCGTCAAGTTAATGCTTTTAGGGTTTAAGATTTAGGCCGGTATAATATTGTTAAGTAATTACGTCCGTCGCAACTCTAACCCTAGCTCCGCCACTCATACCCATTAAGGACCTCATTCACATACATGTAAAAGCCAAGACAATATTTAGGTTTTCCAGGGTATTTAACAATTGTATCAAGCTAGGGGACCAAAATTTACACAAACAATCACATATCATTTCAACCTATCTTTGTTTACATATATCCGAACAAAAAGGTAACAAAGTTATGGGTCCCAACAAGGACTGCGTTGTACCCCTATATGGAGCCTCTTGGTGAGGTACGAGTTTCCTGGAAGCAACCTCTCCTTGTAAAAGTTAGCTGGGAAGGTCACAAAATCTAAATGAAATCATATACTGCAAGCATCGGTATCAAAGGATTCTTTGTATAAAGTTAGGAAAGTTAGGAAAGTTAGGAATGAACATTAATATTGGTGGAGATGGAGGTCGATTGTGAACTTGGATGCATTTTAAAAGGCAATAGGCAACTCAATAGAGCTGTATAGCTACGTTAGCCACGTATGTTTAGATAACCAAATTATGCATATGTTTATTTGTATCTAGTCAAGTTTTCATAGAGCTCGTACTACTTTTGTTGTCATCTTCAGCACAAACTCTTATTTTCCATGCATTAATTGAGTAAAAATCATGAGGATGACAAAAACAGATAATTTTCATTGACGAAATTATTTCAAACTTTGTTGGTTCCTTACACGTAAACAGTTATTCTTTTTTATTATTTACATGGGGAGGTAACATCATTTTACTGTACAATGGTCATATTTTAAATGCTTCTTTTCTTTATTGTCATCTAAAGATCTTCTCTTGAAAATTTCATTTGATTTGGAGACTGTTTAGTTATCCAAATGCATCACAAGTTTAAAGTTTTTACTTGTTATTGTAACCATTGATCTATTGTAACACATATTAAGAGAGAATAAATGGCATGCATTATGACATTAATTCGTACGAAGGAACGTTCTCATGTAAAGAGAAAATGCTTTTTATCCAAAATGGTCCATAAGATTCGCATAACATATCACTTTGGTCCGTGAGATTGAAAATCAATAGAAATGGTCCCTGAGATTGTCCACCATCAATTATTTTGGTCATTCCGTTAAAAACTCCGTTAAGTGTCCGGGAGCTCTTGGCCATAAGTTTGGGCAACTTTCAAAGTTTCATAACTCAATCGTTTCTTAACCAAATTCGACCCATAATATATCAAAATGAAGATAGAAAAGTGTAGAACAAGATTATACCTATATGAAAGCCCAATAGTTGCCGGAGATGACCGGAAAATAGCCTGAAAGGTGACTGGTCCGCTGAAAAACTGGAACGAAAAAACTTTAAATGTTCATAACTTCTTCAATACTCAATGAAATTAAGTGATTCAAAAATGAAAATCATACTTCTTGATGAGATGAAGAGAATAGTACCTTTCTCAATGGCTAAATCAGCATGGTTTGGCCGGAAAACGGCTCGAAAGTGGCCGTCTTGGTCATCGAGTTAGCCAATTTCGGGCCGTTTTACGGCCAAACCACGATGAGCCATCGAGAAAGGTAATTTTCTCTTTGTTTCATTGAGAAGTATGATTTTCGTTTTTGAATCACTCGATTTCTTTGAGTATTGAAAAAGTTATGAACATTTAAAATTTACTCAGTTTCTGGCGATGTTTTCCAGTTTTCCCGTGGACAAGTCACATTTTAGGCTATTTTCTGGCCATCTCCGGCAACCATTGGGCTTCCAAATAAGTATAATCTTGTTCTACACTTTCCTATCTTCATTTTGATATATTATGAGTCGAATTTGGTTAAGAAACAATTGAGTTACGAAGCCTTAAAAGATGCCCAAACTTCCAACTAAGAGCTCTGGGACACTTAACGGAGGTTTTAACGGAATGACCAAAATAATGGATGGTGGACAATCTCAGAGACAATTTCTATTAATTTTCAATCTTAGAGACCAAAGTGATGTGTTATGCAAATCTCAGGGAGACCATTTTGGCTAAAAAGTCAAGAAAAAATGACTCTTTATACGTATAGAGTCAAATATTAAAAATTATTCTGAGGCGCATGAATTGGTTAGAAAGTGGTATCTAGGTCAAAACCAATTCATTTCGGGTGAAGAAAGTCCAAAATCCTTCAAATCATTAATATTGAAGACTCCAATACCAAAATCTGGGATTCACACTTTGAGCAACATCAAATATAAATGAACTTTGATTATTTACCGGCTACGTAATTAGAATTAATCATAATTTATATGACTCTGCTTTATTTGAAGACAAATATATGTATTTGTATGTATGTACGTGCGTGTCTGATTGTATGTATGTATATACAAGATGGAAGGAACAATAAGAGGAGAAGACAGGTGGTTGAAGCTGCAGGAGGAGAAGGGCTGGTTCTATGAAACTACGAGCAAAGTCAATGGATGATTGATGAACAGTCTGCGACCACACTTGATTTTATGTATACAAGTAAAAACATATTGATTGGAACAATACATACCTACAGAAATCTGGGAAACAATTGGCATGTGATCAGTTACTTTCATAATGTCAGAGGACATTGAATTTACAAATAAAAAAATGTTAGAAATCAAATTTTTATACTATATTAGATTATTATATAGGCATGCAATGCACCACTTGAATCGTTGTTAATTCTCTCTTACATGGAGATGAGACTTGTGAAATCACGATCGTGCTGAATAAACTTGAACAAAATGGAGGAACTATGCCTAATTACGAACACGTATGACTTACAAAAACTGTCTAAACATTTAGATCATCAGAAACAAAGAATTAGGCAAAATAGCAATGCCTGCGCATAAAAGCTAGCTAGCTATACCAACTAAGCAAGAAGTATTGTGCCGAAAATTGAGATGTTAAAGGACTTTCTTAAAATTGAGTGGATCATTGTTGCTTTCTGTTTATATTAATTTGCCGAAAATTGAGATGTTAAAGGATTTTCAAACTGAGTGGATCATTGTTGCTTTCTGTTTATATTAATTTGCAATTTGAAATGTTAAAGGACTTTCTTAAAATTGAGATTCTCTATGAACTCTCTCCTATCTCATAGTTTAATATCAACTTTGGTGCTAACATTATAAAATATTGTGCCGAAAACATGATATGACAAAGAGCCTCTTAATTAGCATTTCTCATTTGCAATTATCATTTGTCACAAAGAAATGCTAAGGAGACTCTCTCAGAGATAGGACTCTCCGTCACCTTATTTTTTAATTACAATTCTTCTGCTAATATTATAAAATATTACGTTAAAAAAAATAAGAAAACGGAAAGTCTATAAAATGTTCCACCTAAGAGGGTTCCATTCGCATTACTTTTTGTCAAATATCAAACTTCAAATCATAATAATTAAACTCATGTAACACGACAGAGCCAACAAGTTTGAATGGAGTAATGTGCTAAACGAAAATATTAACTTCGAATGACTTAAAGTGTTAAAAGTAATATCAATGATTACTGCGCAATTGCATGCAAGATTCCAGGGTGGGAAGAGCGGTGATCCCTTTCATTTCACATATGCTAACAAAAATTAAACAATTAAATTATCTAAACGTGACAAAATAATATAAATCACAAAGCCCATCACATTCAAGTGATTTTTTTTTATATTGTTAATTTGTTCAATGGTTTGTCTTTCATCATAAAATATCTCTCCCCCTTTTTACTGCGTTGTCGTTCACTAAACTCAATTAGGTACTTTGTCACATCAATTTTCTTTTCAATGAATATCACATCAACTTTATTTTATTTGAGAGTGCTAATCTCTATGACTTCAACTTCAATATTAATTTTCAAATCAAGGTTATAAAATATAGAATTTTAACGAAAAGTTTATGGTACTGTTTATTTTAACGAAAAATCACATTTTTATACTAAAATGTCAATTTTAGTACTATTTACTTTACCTTTTATTTTATCCTTATCGTTAAAACTCAAAGTTTTCAAGCCCTTTTAATTAGGTTTCCTTATAAAATATTAGGTAATAGAGAATTTATGAAAATACTCACTTTAAAAAAGTCTTCTTAACATTTTTATTATAGTTAATTTAAAAATTAATTGTACAAATCGTTTTTTATTTGAATTTTAGCTCTCACTTTTAAAAAAAAATATCATTAACATTTTTATTATAATTAATTTAAAACTTAATTGTATAGGTCGTTTTCCATTTGGGTTTTGGCCATTCTAAAGTGTTCTTGGTCGACAACATGACAAAGCAAGATTTCGTGGGGCTTTGTGAATAAAAAACATGAGAGATTTCGTAAAGCTTCGGTTATGCTTAAAAGGGTCATGTAATTTCTCGAGTTTCAACCCAAAAAGAAAGGGAAGAAAGGAACTTTTCTTGTATCACAAGTCACAACACTGTTTTATCACACTCTGTCATCATAAATTATTAATAAAATAAAATATAATATTAAATTAAACGATACTACATTATTGATTTAAAATGCTAAAATGACGTACCCAAATTGTAAGTTGTTTCCCATACTCAGATCCCTTCTTTTTTGTTATTCCAATATTTCGTAATCCGCCATCCACAACTTCATGAATGTGTTAATTATCTTATTAAGATTTTATTATAACTACAAGTACCATTAACAATCACATACATGATTTTCTACACATGCTTATTCATTTCTTCTTGCTTTTCTCGATTTATGGTCTTCCTTTCTCTTAATTTAAAAAAAATATATATATAATTAATAAAGAACGTGCGATGCTATCAAATAATTATAAAAGAATAATGCTTGTGTACCCATGAACTTGTTTTCGTACGTACAATTAATGAATTTTTACCATTCGAACATTATAACGAAACTGTTCATTCTCTTTATTATCATTTAAAGATAGTATATGCAAAACAATCATTTGCATAAAATAAATGGACAATTCATCATGAGGATGTTACTTGTTACAAAAATCTTTGATTGGTTTGACACATATTTGACACTTATGGATAACTAAACGATCTACAAATTAAATAATTTTTTGCTAGTATGATATTTAGATAATAAAGATAATAAACGATTCCTATTATGATATTTAAACAATAAAAAATTATTAATCGTAAATAGGAGATAAGTAGGTTTTCCCGTAGAAGGAACACACCGATTATTCTTAATAAAAGTCATGAACTGTGTTCGTAATTGTAAGGAGACCCTGGCGACAGTCTTGTCAAAACGATCACCATCTAGGGCCTAGAGCAAACTTAGAATCACAACAAGACTTGCATAAATCAGAACTTGGATTGGTGCTTGGGCCTAATTTTCTAATTCAACAGCATTAAAAAAAGGCCCAAAAAAGTTTCCAGTACCTAGGCTCTTGGGTCTTCAATTTTTTTTCGTTGCACTTGAATATGAGGAGCGTTGTTAGCATTCCTTTTTTATTTTTCTTCTAACAATAGATTTAGTTAAGAGAGTTATAACGAAAGTCCACGGTACTGTTCACTTTAACGAAAAATCATATTTTTACACTAAAAAGTCAAACCTGGTACTATTCACTTTAACATTTATTTTGTCCTTATCGTTAAAACTCAAAGTTTTCAAACCATTTTCATTAGTTTTCCTTTTTGTTAAATTAGTCATCAATAAAGTTCGAATCCATACCTTCATGCAAGGGCAAAGTCTGAATAAAACATTAAGCATGTTAAAACCCTTCCAAACCGTGGCCACTTACTCGTCTCCAGTTGTAAGTGGAAACTCCTAAGTTCGTCTTCTGGATATATCGAGTTCAATATCAAAATGTTAAAATTCTTGTATTTAACCTCCATCCTTCTTAATTGTAAAGTATTTTAGTCTCCCTCATTAATTTCAATGATATCGTTGTATTAAAACAATAAAATAGTAAGAGAGGTTAGAATAACATATTGAGATTTGAGACTGATATGATACGTTTACCCTCCAATATACTGGTCTGGAAGAAGAAACCATGCAAAGGTTCATGTTCCTGTGTTTGCTTTGACCTTTTCGGTCGAACCTTTGACATGCATTTTCTCCATGTCTTAGGAACAGATCATTCCTAATAACCTCGATATTCAATACTCCATGAAGAAGAAGAAAGAAGAACCTAGATATTCAATATTCCAAACCAAATAAAATATTTTTTTCCACCGCAGAAGAAGTTTCCATCGAAGAAGAAGAAGAAGAAGTTTCCATCGAAGAAGAAGATCGTTGTTATTTATTTTGCTACGTAATTTCTTTACCATCTCGTATATATTGATGCCAAGTCAAAACCAAATGAACCCTTTTGTCATCATATATGACTTCATGCCATACGTACGTAGCTGATTATAATATTTGGCGTACAAGTTGATTGGTATTCTTGTGGTTTACATATCTCCCTTCTTTTCTCTTTCGTTTTTCTCCTAATGGATAAAGAAGTTGTAAAATTATAATATTTGATAAACTTGGATCTTGGTCCTTGGATGGCAAAAAGAAGGAAAATAACGCAAAGCGCGTTCCGAATAAATAGGGTTTATTTAGAAGTTTTTTTAAAATAATTAGAAATACTTTTGGTATTAATTTTTATTGAAAACGTAAATAGACTCTGAAAAAAGCACTAGAAGTACTTCATAGAAGAAACACATAATTCATAATTGATGTTGCTTCCAAGAAGCACTAAATGCATTTAGAACTTAAAAATATTTTATAAAAATACTTTAAATTATTTTAAAAGTACGCCAAATAAGTTTTAATTAAAGTCGCCGATATGACGTTATTATTATATGATTTGTTTAATAACTTGTAATAAATCGAACGGTGGAGAGTCATTAGTCAGCATCCATCTCCATCATACCCTCCGGTCCACCACCGTTAGCTAATAGCTACCACTCACGGTCTAGTCTTACCAAAATAGCATGGAATATTTAGAATACATACAGAAAGATGTGTTTTCTATGTTCTCTAGCTAGCTTCTAGTCTCTTTTAGATTCTTCCTCTCTTTCTAATTGGCATATCTATATTGTAGTTTTATAGCTATAAGGTTAATCTCAGTTTACTACTATGAAGTTTATTGGTTTTCAATATTCCACATATTAAATTTTTTTTATCCCAGTCTGGTACCTAAAATTAAAATTTTAGGACACTTTCATACATCTGTTAAGTTTTCTGTCAGAACTTCCGTTAACCGATGATGTAGTGTCTACATGGACAATGACTTGACGCTACGTGTCAATTTGGACCAACTTAAATATTAAAATATTAAAAAATAAAAAAATAAAAAAAAAACTGAAAAAAGTAAAAGTTAAAAAAAAAAAAAAACTTCTTCCTCTTCCTTTCTTCCTCTGTCTCTCTCCCTCTTCTGTAAGAAAACCCAGCAACCACCAACCTTTACCCACAACCCAACCCCGTGAGCTGCCGGAAATGGGTCCCAACCTTTACCCACTTGCTCGTCCTCACGGTGGTCGTCCTTCGCGACATGATTGGAGCCGGCAAGTTCGGAACCCCAGAGTAGGACTTCCTCGAGATTCGCAAACACTTCTATTCCTGCAAGAGGGCGGCGGCCCATCGCTTCCTAGATGAGGTCCACACGACGCCTTCGATATTAAGAAGCTCCTTGTCGATGAAGGTGAGGAGGAACAGCTCGACCCAGATAAGCCATAGACTCTCGGACCTACGATTTCAAATTGGGACGAGTTGGGGTCGAAATGGCTGAGGGAAAACCCTAATTTCCCAAATTTCATCGAGCCTGGTAAGCCCCGAGTGCTTCTGGTGACTGGGTCTTCGCCGAAACCCTGCGAAAATCTGGTAGGTGATCATTACTTGTTGAAGTCGATTAAGAACAAAATTGATTATTGTAGATTACATGGGATTGAGGTTTTTTACAATATGGCTCTTTTGGATGCCGAAATGGCGGGTGTCTGGGCCAAGCTTCCGTTGATTCGGAAGCTCCTTTTGTCTCACCCGGAGGTTGAGTTTCTATGGTGAATGGATAGTGATGCAATGTGTACAAATATGGCGTTTGAATTGCCATGGGAGAGGTACAAAGATTCCAACTTTGTGATGCACGGGATCGGGATCGACAGTGGCTCTCATTTTTCTCTCTCAGTCTCCAATTAAGTCCCATTTCCGGCGGCTCACGGGGTTGGGTTATGTGTAAAGGTTGGTAGTTGATGGTTTTCTCACAGAAGAGGGAGAGACAGAGGAAGAAAGGAAGAGGAAGGAATTAATTTTTTTTAATTTGTTGATATTTAAGTGGGTCTAAATTGACATGTGGCGTCAAGTCATTGTCCATGTAGACATCACGTCATTAGTTAACTGAGGTTCTAACTGAAAACTTAACGGATGTATGAAAGTTTCCTAAAATTTTAGCTTTAGGTACCAGACTGGAATAAAAAAAATTTGATGTATGAAATGTTGAAAGCCAATAAACTTTAGGGTAATAAATTAATATTAACCCTATACACAAACACACACATAGTTCTATATAGAGATATATGTAAAACTCTATATATGCAAATCTTCAAACACTCTCATGAGTAATGATAGGGGTGATTCGGTATGGGATATTATACCGAAACTAGTATTCCAAATCTCAAATCGAAAATTTTCGGGACAGAAATTTGAAGACCATTCTCAAATCAAATTTTCGGAAATCCCAAATGGGGAATCCTGAAATATTTTTGGGATTTCGGGACAAATCGGAAATCCCAAATTGAAATATGAAATTATGAATTATTCTTCAAATATATAATTCAAGAACACATTCATGAACTAAGAATGTCATTTCATTCACACTACCATTTAATTGAACACTGGCAGGCCTAACTGTTTTTATCAGAGTCAAAATTCAAATTAATTAAACCCTTTTTGCAATCTGTTGAGAGACAAAATAATCAAGCCTTTTGAAATCATCAGCCATGGTAGCAGCAATAATAAAATCCAAATGAATGTCAAACAGAACATGAAAAATATGCAAGGTGTAGGGTATTCCAGGTTGCAGAGCATGAATTAGAAACTACTAGCATCAATTATAAAAGAATAATATATATAATATATATGTATAAATATATATAATAATAATTATTATTATATATTTTTGGTTTGGTATGGGATTCCCGAAATATCGAGAAGCCAATCCCGAATCTCGCACCGAAATTTCGGGATCAGTTCGGGAAAATTTTGAGAATTTCAGTTTGGGATCGGAATTTTTTCGATTTGATTCGGAATTTTTAGGAATTTTTTTCCACCTCTAAGTAATGATGTTTAGCCAGAATTGATATTGAAAAAAATTATTGGAAATGAAATAGCGATGAAGTGAGACTACGTCTTTTTACGGATCTCAGATGACCTACGTTTGATTTAAAGGAAAACTAATGAAAAGGGTTTGAAAACTTTGAGTTTTAATGATAAGGACAAAATAAAGGGTAAAGTGAATAGTACCAGGATTGACTTTTTAGTGTAAAAATGTGGTTTTTCGTTAAAGTGAACAGTACCGGGAGCTTTTCGTTAAAGTTCCCTTGATTTAATCCTAACCATTACCCCACTCTCCCACCGCATAAGCTAACTGCAAAATATCATGTTTGCTTTGTGTGGATGAATGCTTTGGATCTGAAAGGAGTCATATAAATTGGATCTTTGACCTTAGTAAGTATCAATAAGCAAAATAATTAGCATGCCGATCGCGTTGTAGGTTTAAATATAGGATAACTAGAAAGATTAAATTTTAAAAAAAAAATTATTTGTCATCAATAGAAAATAAGCATGTTAATTAACACTTAAATAATAACTCAATCATCAACAACTATATCATTTAGTGTGCAAAATTTAGTTTTAAAATTTAGTCTCACCGTTATTACCCTTAAACGTCATACCCTCTTGCAACCAATTAGAGAGATGAAATATTTGCAACGCAAATTAGCAAGATATTAGTATAAGATCAATGTTTTCAACGTGCATAAATGATCGATAAAAATGCTTATTGCTCAGTAGGAATACTGAGTCTAAGCATAATCGTTTAATTAGCAAAATCAGTTAATTAACCCATCAGTACTGTTTCCTTACATCATATATACATGTTGACAACAAAAAAAACTCAGAAAGTGATGCGTGGCGGCATAAAACAGTAAATATAACAAATGGATTAAGTCTACAGTTCGTTCCTAATTGTTTCTAGAAATTTTTTCTGGTAAAAAGAAGAAAATTGTTTCTAGAAGTTTTGTATGCATGTTAAGTCCTTGTAGTTACTCTAAATTACTTAATTATCATCGAAGAATCAAGATTCTTCATGACTTTTTGACAGTGAAATAAGAAGAAGATGGAATATCAGTAGTTAATTTACTTTTGCACGTACATTCTTTACCATGTCATTTCTAACCTAGGGAAAGATATATTTTCCAGATTCCTTCCACTAAATCCACCAAATCCATCAATACGGGCTTTGAAATTTAATCCAACTGCTAAAAACAATGGCTCTTTTAAAAGTTACTATAATTTTAGCTGTTAGATCAAATTTCAAGAGTCCGGATTGATGGATTTGATGGATTTGGTGGAAGAGATCCGAGAGGATCCCTTTCTTCTAACCTAGGTAGTCAATATTCCAAACCAAATAAATTATATATTCCATCGAAGAAACAAGAAGGTGGGTTCTGTTATTTTAATCTACGTTTAAACCACTCGCATCATTGGCACTAAATTTTCCAGAAGAAGAAGACGCAGCATATGAAGCCTGTAGTCATCATATATGACATCATGCCATACGTACGTAGCTGAGTAAAAAACTTTGATCTAGAAGTAATTTGTATTTATGTGGGGTCGGCAGATTCTGGGAATCTTTATTTAAATCATATTTTAACAGAGAGATTAAACTAATCAAGGTTAAATCTTTTAGAGGGTAATCTTCCAGAAACTTGGGTGGGAAGAAAAAGAAGCATATTAAATAACTTAAAAAACAAGCCCTCAATTTATGACTTGATCTAAAAGTAATAGGGATGGGGTTCACAATTCTTGACTTATCATGTATTTACGTAAACATCAGGAAAAAAAAAGTGAGTTGTAAATTACTATCTGTTATTAGAATCGATGAGTTTCAGAAAGTAGACAACATTAGGACCGAAGAGAGAAGTTCCAGAGGTGGAGGAAGAAGATGAAGTTTGAGTGGCCATGGGAAGGAGGGAGAGGATCACGGCAAGGGAATTTTGGGAATGGGAAAGTAAGGGAGGGATTTGGATCCTCTCCGGATCCACTTGATTTGAGCCTGCTGATCAAATGATCCGGCTCGTCAAAATTTGATCAAACAGTTATAAACATGGGATCTCTTTAAAAGTTATAATAATTATAGCCGTTAAATCAAATTTGGATGGTCCAAATCACTTGATCCGCGGGTTCAGATCCTTTGGATCCAGAGAGGATCCAAATCCGTAAGGGGGACGACTAGGGTTGGGAAAAAAGTGGGATGTTAGGGTTTGACCAGGAAATGGAAACCTAAAAGAGAGATATTATGGAGAATTATAATTGTATAGATTTCATTGATATCACAATGGTACAAATATACACTAAATTAAGCAATTTGAAGTACAAGTAAACCTAGACTCAAAGAGACTTACAAAACCAAGCCCAACAAAATCCTAACTCGATTCTTCCACACTAACACTATCTAGTAGAGAGTCCAATCTGCAGAGGTGGAGCATTGTTTATTATAGATGGGGATTAAATCCAATATTGGTGAAGAACTAGAAAATTCTCTAGTCATTATCGTAGTATGCATCCATCTCCATCACAGCTTCCGGTTCACCACCATTAGCTACCACTCACAGTCTAGTCTTACCATAGCATGGAATATTTAGAAAATTGGAAGTATGTCAAGTTAATTGGTGGCATATATAAAGATATGGTTTCTATGGTTCTCTAGCTAGCTTCTAGTCTCTTTTAGATTCTTCTGTCTTTCTAAGTGGCATATCTATATTGTAGTTACAACTACAATGTGTCTGTGTGTGCATATATATTGTGGAACTAATTATAAAAGGGTTTTTTTAGCTAAAGTGGTCATTGAGATTTGCATAACTCCTCACTTTGGTCCCTAAGATTTGAAATCAGCAGAATTGGTCCCTGAGTTTGTCCACAATCAATCATTTTGGTTCTTTCTTGAAAAATCTCAATAAAATAAGGATAAATGACAAAAATACCCTCAATTTTGTCAAATCATTTTGGCCTATTGTTTATTATATTAAGGGTAATTTTGTAATTTGGATTCTTATTTAACATAATTTTTCACTGAAAGACCAAAATGATTGATGATGGACAATCTTAGGGACCACTCTATTGATTTCAAATATTAGGGACTAAAGTGAGGAGTTGGGCAAATCTTATGGACCATTTTGACTAAAAAGCCTTATAAAAGTGGGTGAGAGATATAGAGAAGAGCTCAAGTGTATGAGAATTGTGCCATCACTCCTTGGCTTAGTACTTTGTACTAATCATGATAGGTTTTCTTGCCTTAGTGATATTTCTCTTCACTTATAATAAGAGAACTTATGTTCGATTCTCGCCAAAGACGAATTTGAACTACATTATTGCTAGCTCATTGTAAGGCCAAGCTCACCCTCTCCGCTTAGTGTAGATAATATCGTTTGTTAAAAAAATAACAATGAGGATTTGGTCTCCAAATCCTATTGGAATTCTACTTTAAATTCATACAATCACATTCCTAATTAATAATTCTATTAACAACAATATTGCTATTTGTATGTATGTATGTGTGTATATGTGTGTGTGTGTATTTATATTTATATATACTCAAACTCAAACTCCCCTGGTACTATTCTAGAGCAGTAAAATGGCGAGAATGCCCCTAATTTTTTCCTTCCTCTTCGTTTTAATGCTGATTTTGTACATTGATTTGACCGTTTTGTCCTTACTGCATGCGCATCTCTCATTCCTCCGCCTCTAGTCTTTTTTTTTTTTGGGTTTTGCTTTGCTTTTTCAGTACATGCTTTCCATGTGTTGATCATCGGCAGTGTTTCTGTTGAGAGGATTTTTCCCTTTTTGTTTCGTTTTCACTCCTCTCTTTGTTTACTTTTTCCTTTCATTTTTCTGCTTCCTCTCTTTAGCCTCTTTTTTTTTCGTCTTCAGTTTTCTGTCTTCATCTTCTCATCCTTGGTCTAGCGCTTCGCACGCTGCCTTCTTGGCGTTTCAAGTCTTGCTGTTTTCTGGTTAGTTGTGTGTATTTTTGGTTGCCCTTTTTTTTTGTTAATTTTATATTGAGAGTTAGGTATTTTGTTTGAATTTGGGTTTAGTTGATTTTCAAGGTTTCAAGTTGGTTGCCCTTTTTTGCCCTTTTTTGTTTTTAATTTTGTATTTAGAGTTAGGTCTTTCGTTTGAATCTGGGTTTAACTGATTTTGAAGATTTAGAGTTAACTATTTCCTTTGGATTTTTTTCTGGGGCTGAGACTTATAGAATAGTAGGGCTTTCTTTCTGTGTTGGGATTCTAAGTGTGACTATGTGGTTTGATTCTCATTTTAATTTTAGCAAACAGTGTTCTGTGTTTTTTTTGTTTCTGTGTCGTGGTTGTGATCATGGGTGTATGATTTGGTTGTGTTTTGTATTTTCAGGAAACAGTGTTGTTCGTTATCCCAGCTGTTGTGTTGGCGTTTTCATGCTGGTTGTGCTTCAGATATGTCTTTTTTCTTTCTCTTTTTGTTTCCGCTTAATTTTCCTTATTTTCTGGTCTGGGATGAATCTGGTGCTTAAATTAGAGCAGAAAAAATAGAGAATAATAAATAAAGAATCAAGGAGAAGGCTTTCTTGCGCTTAATATGTTTGTAAGAAATTGATTAGCAAATTCATTAACAACAGTATGTTAAATGTTACAGTATTTAAATATTTATTGGTGAGAATTTTATTAACTTAATGAAAAGTTGCAATACTTAAATATTCATTCTGAGTAAAGAACTAACCATCCCTGCATTATCCATTTCTGTGCCTGCATGCCTGCTAACTTTCCAGCTTGAATTTGACGATATTGGAGAGTTAGATCCATCAGGGAACATCTCTTGATAGTATTTATACAAGGTTTTGCATCCCATGTCACCCAGCATTCATTATTTTTTTGTATGTAAATGCTGGTTCCACTTGAGAGGTAGATGCAAGTGTGAGAATCCAATCAATCACTGTAATATTTTTTGTCTATTTGTAAGGAAACAGGTTTTAATCTTTTGTATCTAGATTGGATTTGATATCATTCAGGTTTCATTCGTTCAACAGTCTTGATTGTTATTTTCAAGCCAACTACTACATTTTCCAACAAATTTACAAAGACAACCAAGTTGGATTCCGTTAAATTATATCACTATTGGTATTGCAGATGCCCACCTTACAGAAATTACAAGGTTTGCTCCACTCTATACTTTGATACATTTAATTCAAATTCGTATATTTCGGTAAGAAACAAACTATTATCTATTCCTTGAGTTAGATAGAGTTGTAAATAGATTGAGTTAAGCAGAATTGTAAATATCATTCAAATTCGTATATTTCGGTAAGAAACAAACTTTTATCTATTCCATCAGTTAGACAAAGTTGTAAATAGATTGAGTTAAGCAGAGTTGTAAATATAACTTTCTACATGTTGTATGCTATTTAAAAACCCGCAATATCGCGCGGGCACCGTTGCTAGTCTATATCTATATCCCTATGGAAATTCTATCTATATCTATATCTCTATGGAAATGGTTACTTAGTTTCATCCTGCAAAACAAAACCAACTACAATATTTTATACATACAAGGGCTTAAATTTATGTAAACCTTCAAACACTGTCATGAATAATGATGTTTAATTAGAATTCATTTTGAAAAAATCCTCGGAAATGAAATGGCAATGAATTGAAATCTACGTATTTATATGAATGTTATAGGTTTACGTTTTACATGTCTTATCCTAAACATTATCCCGCTCTCCCACATTAGCTAACTGCAAAAGAACATGTTTTGTTTCTTTTTCTTTTTTTTATTTTTGTATGGATGTGGATCTGAAAGGAATTGGTCATATAAAATGGATCTTTGAGTAACAAGAAGTATTTTATATATGGCAAACAAATAAACGTCATACCTTATTGAACCTCAAGAGTCTGAAACCTCTTGCAACCAATTAGAGAAATAAAATATTTTCAACGCAAATTAGCCGGATATTAGTATAAGATTAATCAGTGACGTAAAGATTAATGTAATAGAGGCCATGCAGATCAATGTTTTCGACGTGCATAAATGATCAATAAAAATGCTTATTGCTTAGTCTGAAGATCCCGATATCGGAATACCAAGTCTAAGCATGAAAATGTTTACTTGGTCAGTATCTGTCCTAATTGTTTCTAGAACTTTTTCTTGTAAAAAAGAAAAGAAAAAAAAAGTGTTTCTATATTTTTTAAGACATGTTTCATTGGAGTTAGTCTAAATTACATATTTATTATCGAAGAATCAAGAATTCTTTTATGACTTTTTGACAGAGAAATAAGAAGAAGATGGAAGATCATAGTTAATTTACTTTTCTACGTACATAATACATTCTTTACCATGTCATTTCTAACCTAGATGGTCAATATTCCGAACCAAATAAATTATATATTTTCCATCAAAGAAACAAGAGAGTGGGTTCGGTTATGTGAAATTGCATTGCTATGTCAGAAGAAGGATAGCTATATTGATTCGGTATACTCTAAAAACACCCTTGGTACAATCTTGACGAACTCACAAAGATTGGTTTTAGTGAATTTCCATTTACTGATTTAATCTGGGAGGATTATGACTCCTCATATTTAATATATCTCCAGATACTTTATATTGGAATTGAAGAAACAAAACACTATAAAGAGAATATTTATTGGAGGAGGTATAAATGGGCCAAAAAACAATTTTAGGAGCCTTGCGATAAGACGCGTACATTCCCCATGTTGTGGTACTTCGGACTGGTTTGGTATTGTTGTGCTTTAATAAAAAACTGATTATACTGTGCTGTGAGAATAAGCTTATTTTTGTTGCTTCACGTTTCAGCTTTTTTCACCCAAAATTGTGAAAATAAGCTATTTTTAAGTGTTTACCAAACGCATTTTTGAGCTCAGTTTTTTTTTATACCCACTTTTTTATAAAAACACATCAGTACCAAACCAGCCCTTCATGTCATTCGTATGAAGCAAAGTAAAAGACTTTGATCCATAAGTAATTGGGTAAATCTTTTAGAAACTTGGGTGGGAATAAAAAGAGAAGCAGATTTTTTTATTTTATTTTTATTTTTTTTATGAAAGAAGCAGATTAATTTAATAACGCAAAAATTCCTCAATTCATGACTTTAGTTACCATGTATTTACGAAAATATGAGAAACCATGTGGGTTTATGTTAATATCCGGCATTCCGTACAGGATCCACTCCCTTGGGCGATGTGGGATGTCACAATCCACCCCTCTTAGGGGCCCGACGTCCTCGTCGGCACACTTCCGGCCAAGTATTGGCTTTGATACCAAATTGTCACATCCCTGCCCGGGCCCCTACCACATCTCGGGCTCAACTCAGTCGTAGCACGATATTGTCCGTTTTGGGTCCCGATCACGCCCTCACAGTTTTGTTTTTGGGAACTCACATGAGAACTTCCCAGTGAATCATCCATCATGGGATTGCTCTCACACAAACTCGCTTAACTTCAGAGTTCCGATGGAATCCGAAGCCAGTGAGCTCCCAAAATGCCTCGTGCTAGGAAGAGATGAGAATATACATATAAGGCTTACATGATCCACTCACCTGGGCTATGTGGGATGTCACGTTCGATATATCCGTCGATATTTCCACAAATTTGCATCTCGATATTTCCATCGATACTGATATTTTAAACATTATTTATCTAACAATTACTTTTTTTTATATATTTTTTATAATATATTTTGAAAAATAATGAACTTACTAACTTCCACAGTCCCGTGGAGGTTTTTTTGTGAATTTTTATTATTTATTTTTTGAATTCTTAATAATAGAAGAACAATTTGGGTATTATGAAAGTTTTTTATTTCTCGCTTTATAAATATAGATTAAGACTAGAGTTTATAAAATAGATTATGACAAGAGTTTGAATTTCACTCAGGGTAAGTGAAAAAAAGAAATGCATTCTGGGTTTGTATCATTCTAGCTTTACCCATTGACACCTAGTAGTGGTTTGGTACTGAGGTGATTTTATAAAAAATGAGTATAAAAAAAACTTAGCTCAAAAAAGTGTTTAGTAAACACTTAAAAACAGCTTATTTTCACAGTTTTTTTGGTGAAAAAAAGCTGAAAACGTGAAGTAACAAAAATGAGTTTATTCTCACAGCATAGCAAAAGCAGTTTTTTTTTCTAAGCACGGCAATACCAAATCAGCCTACTAGGACATGGGGAATAAATCCAACGGTAGAAAGCCCTTTGAACAATTGTCCCTTTATATAGGGTGGTGTTATCCACACCCTTTTATCTTTCATGCATTTCGGCTAATTTTCAGATATTAGATCGAATGAATTAAAAATATGATCAAATGAAAAAATTTAACAGGATGTGTGTGGAAGGTTCCCTCCCAATTTTCGTCCATTAAATCGAATGACTTGAAGATAATTAATGGACAGAAATTGAAATAAAATGTGTGAAAAGTAAAAAAAAAAAAACGTTAATAGCACTACTAGGGTATATACTCACAGGACTAGTTTACACCCATCTCCATCATACCTTCAGGTCCACCACCATTATCTACCAGTCTAGTCTAACCAAAACTAGCATGGAATTTTTGGAAGACAATAAGATGTTCGGGCACCTAATTCCTAAGATATGGTTTCTATGGTTCTTCTAATCTCTTTTAGATTTATTCATATCAAGAACTTCTACAGAGGCTCGAGATCTAGTGCTTTTACGAACATGGGAAGGAATTTAAATTTGATATGTATTAATCCTAACTATCGTCGTCACATAAGCTAACTCAAGGGAACATCTATGTTTTGTATGGATGAACACTTTGAATATATAATATGAATCTACACAAATTGGATCACTTTGAAGTAATTATAAATTATTGCAAATTAATCAGTGCGGGGGTGTCTTAAGTTCATATATAATTAATAACAAGACGTATTTTAATGACAATCAAATTAAAGTCATACCTTATAAGAAAAAACCTGAAGAAGTTAGAAGACATCAATTTGGACTAAGCATCACACAGAAATAAAACATTTCCAACGCCAATTAGCAAGGGGTATTAGTATAAGATTTATGTAAAGTTGAAAGTAATGCACAATGTTTTCAACGTGTGTAAATGATCGATAATTGTGACCTCACAAACTAAATGGTGGTGAACATATTTGAACACGATTTCCAATTAGCTTAAGCTTAATCATTAGTCAATCACTTTAATATTCTGCTTATTTATAAACTCACGTTACTAAACTCGACAATCCACAAAGCTAGTTACAATTATACCTAATCGCTCGGAATGTGAATAGAGTGGCGAAATATAAGATAAGTTATAAGTTATAACGGATGCGTGAAACAAGTATATCTTTCTTAATTGTATTCAGAATTTTATCAATGATAAAAATAATAAATAATTTCAGCAACTAAAGAGTAACCCGAAACGATTTCATCCTACACATGCAGGTTGCATCATAACTCATATATTAGAGCGTTAAAAGTAGAAATTTTGTATACATGTCAAATAGTGATTTGTCACAATATAAATAAGAAATTTGATATATCATGAAAAAGGAAAGTAATAATTTGGCTTGGTAAAACTACAAAATGTTCAGATCTCTAATTTCTTTCTCCCCATAGCCCTTATGCAAAAGATTGGCCATATATACTTGTTTAATGCACTGACAATTTAGGGCTCATTTGAAAGTATTTTTAGAATAACTGAAAACACTTAATTTTAGTGAATTAATTTTGAACCTTCTATTTTCGTGTTCGATTCTCCATTCATTGTTTACCAAAAAAATTATTAGTTCTCTTTTTGATAATTTTTTTATCTATCTCTTCTTAATATATAAGTAAAAGATCTTAGGTTCGATTTTTGCTAATAACGAATTTGAACTACATTACTTATAAAGAAAGAAGAATATCATTAAACTGTAGTATTAAGTATAACCAATAAAATACAATTGAAAACATAAAGAAATGATTTTCCACTGGCATTGCACCCCTTAATTACATGCCAGATTCCACTTTAAACTTTTTCATTTTTTCTTAAGGTTCCTAACTTGTAATGGCCGACTTATACAAAACAACAGTAATAGCCGACAACCAATTTGCAACATTTTTCAATGATCGCCGACTTCCATATATCATAATATCCAATCTTCCTTCCCTCCAAAAAACAAAGGCCATTCGAAGATTGCGGTACCAATGATGAAAGGGAATATATATTCGTCGAGAGAAAGATATCCTAGAATTCTTATTAAAATAAAAGAATAACGTTAATTCTTAAATTGAAAGAACTCCAAAATTATAGAAAATATGTTGATTCGTGCTGGATTAAGTTCTCGAATCTAGCGTTGATTCCTTCTTGGATTAGGTTCCCGAAATAAGCATGTCAGTGAAGTTGGCGGGCTTCTCCCATTGATTCCAAAAAAGGATGATGGTGATATATTGAGTCTAAACTAGACTTCAATAGTAAGCATATTCTGATTCGCCTACTTGAGTCAATCAACTTGGAGTACAAGTAAACCGAGACTCAAAGAGATATACAAAACCTAGCCCAACAGAATCCTAACTTGATTTTCCCACACTAACACTATCTAGTAGAGAGTCCCATCAACAGAGGTGGAACATTGTTGTTATGGATATGGATTAAATCCAAGATTGGTGGAGAACAAGAAAATTCTCCAATCATTATCGTAGTATGCATCCATCTCCATCACAGCTCCCGGTTCACCACCATTAGCTACAACTCAATCTAGTCTTACCCAAATAGCATGGAATATTTAGAAAATTGGAATAATGTCAAGTTAATTGGTGGCATATATTGTAACATCCTACATCGCTCAAGGGAGTGGATCTTCTATGCCTTATATGTTCATGCCCACCTCCATATAGCACGAGACCTTTCGGGAGCTTACTGGCTTCGAATTCCATCGGAACTCCGAAGTTAAACGAGTTTGCGCGAGAGCAATCCCATGATGGGTGATCCACTGGGAAGTTCTCGTTGAGTTCCTAGAAGCAAAACCGTGAGGGCATGGTTGGGGCCCAAAGTGAACAATATCATGCTACGGCGGAGTCGAACCCGGGATGTGGTGAGGCATGGGTCGGGATGTGACAATTTGGTATTAGAGCCAATCTCTGGCTGGAAGTGTGCCGACGAGGACGTTGGGCCCCTAAGGGGGGTGGATTGTAACATCTCACATCTCCTAGGAAAGTGAATCATATATGCCTTATATGTACATGCTCACCTCCATATAGCACGAGGCCTTTTGGAAACTCATTGGTTTCGGGTTTCATCGGAACTTCAAAGTTAAGCGATTTCGCATGAGAGCAATCCCATGATGGGTGACCCACTCAGAAGTTCTCGTGTGAGTTCCTAAAAACAAAACCGTGAGGGCATGGTCGGGGCCTAAAGTGGACAATATCGTGCTACTGCGGAATCGAACCCGGGATGTGGTGGGGCTTGGGTCGGGATGTGACATAAATAAAGATATGGTTTCTATGGTTCTCTAGCTTCTAGTCGCTTTTAGATTCTTCTGTCTTTCTAAGTGGCATATCTATATTGTAGTTACAACTACAATGTGTCTGTGTCTGTGTGTGTGTATATTGTGGAACTAATTATAAAAGTGGGTGAGAGATAGGATGGGAGAGAGAAGAGCTCAAGTGTATGAGAATTGTGTCATCACCCCTTGTTTAGTACTTTATACTAATTATGATTGGTTTTCTTGTAAGGTTTTCTTGCTTTAGGTCTTAGGTTCGGTTCTTGCCAATGACAAATTTGAACCACATTATTGTTAGCAAGGTTCAACTCACCCCTCCGCATTAGTGTAGATAATATCATTTGTTCAAAAAAGAATTTAGTCTCCAAATCCTATTGGAATTTTACCTTAAGTTCATACAATCACATTCCTAATTAGTAATTCTATTAACAACAATATTGCTATTTGTATGTATGTATGTAAGTATGTGTGTGTGTGTGTATCTATCTATCTATATCTATATCTCTATGGAAATTACTTTGTTTCACCCTGTAAAACAAAACCAAATACAAGATTTCATACATTAGTTTTGTAATACAAGGGCTTAAATTCATGTAAATCTTCAAACACTGTCATGAATAATGATGTTTAATTAGAATTCATTTTGAAAAAATCATCGAAAAAGAAATAGCAATGAATTGAAATCTACGTATTTATATGAATATTAGAGAAATTACCTTTTACATATATTATCCTAACCGTTATCCCGCTCTCCCACGTAAGCTAACTGCAAAAGAACATGATTTTTATTTTTATTTTTTGTATGGATGAATGCTTTGGATCTGAAATGAATTGGTCATATAAAATGGATCTTTGAGTAACAAGAAGTATTTTGTTTATGGCAAACAAATAAACGCCATACCTTAGAGAACCTCAAAAGTCTGAAACCTCTTGCAACCAATTAGAGAAATAAAATATTTTCAACGCAAATTAGCCGGATATTAGTATAAGATTAATCGGTGATGTAAAGATTAATGTAATAAAGGCCATGCAGATCACTGTTTTCGACGTGCATAGATGATCAATAAAATTGCTTATTACTTAGTCAGAAGATCCCGATACCGGAATACTAAGTCTAAGCATTAGAATGTTTACTTAGTCAATAGTTCTTTCCTAATTATTTCTAGAACTTCTTCTTGTAAGAAAAAAGGAAAATTGTTTCTAGAATTTTTGTATACATGTTTCTCTGGAGTTAGTCTAAATTACATATTTATCATCGAAGAATCAAGAATTCCTTGACGACTTTTTGACAAAGAAATAAGAAGAAGATGGAAAATCGTAATGTATTTACTTTTCTACGTACATTATTTATGTCATTTCTAACCTAGGTGGTCAATATTCCAAACCAAATAAATTATATATTTTCCATTGAAGAAACAAGAAAGTGGGTTGTTATTATAATTTACGTTTTAAACTACTCAAATCATTGGTACTAAAATTTTTCCAGAAGAAGAAGAACCGCATATGAAGCCTTTAGTCATTGTATATGACTTCATGCCATACGTACGAAGCTGAGTAAAAGACGTTTTTTTTTTTGTTTTTTGAAAACTAGCTGAGTAAAAGACCTTGATCCAGAAGTAATTTATATGTATGTGGGTCGGCAGGTTCTCGGAATCACTGTTAGTTAAATCATATTTAAATAGATAGATTAAACTAATCAAGGTTTATTACCATATCTCCCTTCTTTTCTTTCGTTTATCTTCCAGTGGGTAAATGGTTGTTAATTATCACATACTTTTTTTTTTTTTTGCATACTCAGTGTGGCAATTGATTTTTTTGTTTTATTTATTTGTTATGATATATTTAAAAAATAATAATCAACTTACCAATCCCCACTGTCCCGTGAGGGTTTTTTTTGTGAATTTTTATTCATTTAATTTTTGAATTCTTAATAGGAGAAGGACAATTTAAGTATTACGAAAATTTCACTCTTTTTACCTTTCTGCTATATATATATAGGAATTTTGCTAAGTGAAAAAGAAATGCATTCCGGGTTTGTATTATTCTAGCTTATTACCCATTAACACCTAGTACATTCCACAACAAAGCTTATTACCCATTGACACCTAGTACGTTCCACAACAAAGAGGTCGAACATTGTTGTAGGAGATGGGGATTAAATCTAGGTAGGAAGCCCATTGAACAATTGTCCCTTTATATAGTGGTGCTATCTAGACATTTTTATCTTTCACACATTTATCTTAATTTTTGGCCATCTGATTAAATGAATTGAAAAGAATCAAACAATAAAAATTAACAGGGTGTATCTGAAAAGTTCTCTCAATTTTCGTTCATCAGATCGAATAAATTGATGAGCATTAATCAACATAAATTGTTATAAAATGTGTGAAAAGCAAAACAGAATGTGAAAAGCGCATAAGTTGTATATACTCACAGGGCTAGTTTACACCCATCTCCATCATACCTTCCGGTCCACCACCATTATCTACCAGTCTAGTCTAAAACCAAAACTAGCATGGAATTTTTGGAAACAATAAGATGTCCGGGCACCTAATTCCTAAGATATGGTTTCTATGGTTCTTCTAGTCTCTTATAGATTTATTCATCTGAAGCACTTCTAAAGAGGCTCGAAATCTAGTGATTTTACGAACAATGGAAGGAATGGAAAATTTGATTTATCTTAATCCTAACTATTATCGTCACATAAGCTAACTCAAGAGATCGAACATCTTTGTTTTGTATGGATGAACACTTTGAATATATAATATGAATCTACACAAATTGGATCACTAATTTTTATTTATTTGTTAATCTGTCATCTACGGGGGATCTCTCCTTCATTAGGGCCTGAATTAATTATAAATTATTGCAAATTAATCAGTGCGCGGGTGTCTTAAGTTCAAATATAATTAATTAAAAAAATATTTTAAAAGCCTTATAAGAAAAAACCTGAAGAGGTTTGAAGACATCAATTTGGACTAAGCATCACACAGAAATAAAATATATTTCCAGCGCCAATTAGCAAGGGGTATTAGTACAAGATTTATGTAGAGTAAAAGTAATGCACTCCCAGATCAACGTTTTCGACGTGCATAAATGATCGATGCAGGTGACCTCACACATCAAATGATGGTGAACGTATTCAAACACCGATTTCCAATTTGCTTAAGCTTAATCATTAGTCAATCACTTTAATATTCTGCTTATTTATAAACTCAAGATACCAAACTCGACAATCCACAAAGCTAGTTACAATTATACGTAATTGCTCGGAATGTGAATTTAGGGGCGGAATATAACAGGAACTTTAACAGATACATGAAACAAGTATATAGATCTTTCTTAATTGTATTTGGAATTTTATCAATGATAAAAATAGTAAGTACTTCAGCAAGTAATGAGATTTCATCCTACATTTGTAGGTCTCGTTATACCTCGTATATTAGAACGCTAAAAGTAAAAATGTTATATACATGTCAAACAATGATTTGTCACAGTATGAATAAAAAGCCAGGTATATCATGAAAAAAAGAAAGTAATAATTTCGCTTGGTAAAACTAGAAAACGTTCAGATCTCTAATTTATTTCTCCTCTTAGCCCTTATACAAAAGATTGGCCATGTATACTTGTTTAATGCACTCGGACATCTTTAGGGCTCATTTGAAAGTATTTTTAAAATAACTGAAGGGCGGACCACTTCCCGGGTCCACTCCACCACTGTAGCACGATATTGCCCGCTTTAGGCTTACTATTCCCTCACGGTTTTGTTTTTGGGAACTCACGAGCAACTTCCCAGTGGGTCACCCATCCTGGGAGTGCTCTGACCTCCTTCTCGCTTAACTTCAGAGTTCCTATGGAACCCGAAGCCAGTGAGCTCCCAAAATGCCTCGTACTAGATAGGGATGATAATATACATTTAAGGATCACTTCCCTGGGCGAAGTGGGATGTTACAATCCATCCCCTTTAGAGCAAGTCCACCCCTAAGGACTTTGCGCCAGCACCCAGCGCATTTATTGACTCAAGTGAACAGTAATAGACTGGAGTGAACAGTAATAGGCCAAGGCATCTCCACCCCTAAAAAAATGCGCTGGCACCTAGCGCATTTATTTGGTGTGTTTTTTTTTTTTAAGTTTATTTCGGATAAGATTTTTAACCAATTTCGGATAAAATTTCAAATAAACTTAAAAAAAAATACACTCTAAAATAAAATTACATACTCATCAAATAAACTTAAAAAAAACACACTAAAATAAAATTACATAAATTCATCAAATAAATTAAGGATGAGCTTTTTGGTATTTTTTTTTCACACAAAAAGTATATGAAAGCTTTGGTAGAAGGTCTAGAAAATATTGAAATGTGGTGTAAGGTGGAAGATGAGAGTTAGGTATTTATAGAAAAAAAATAATAACTTTTTTTTAAATTTTACTGTATTTAAAAAAAAAATATGTATTTTTTTATATTTTTAATTAATTTTAATGTAGTTAATTAATCTGGACCGTTGGATTTGAAAAATATTCAAATCCAATAGCCCAGGATCGGCCACGTGGCCAACGCCAGCAAATGGCCCAGCTTCTTGGTCAGCCTGTTTTGTGCTGGCCCAGAGACCATTTTGGGCTGGGTGCCAGTCTGTTTTGTGGGCTGGAGTGAATGGACAGGATCCCAGCCTATTTTTTGTGCTGAGTGCTGGCCTAATCCACCACCGGTGGACTTGCTTTTAGGGGCCTGACGTCCTCGTCGGCACACTTCTGACCATGGATTGGCTCTAATACCATTTTGTCACATCCCGACCTGAGTCCATCACATCCCGGGGTCGTTCCACCACCGTAGCATGACATTGTCCGCTTTAAACCCCAACCACGCCCTCACGATTTTGTTTCTAGGAACTCACGAGCAACTTCCTAGTGGGTCACCCATTGTGGGAGTGCTCTGGCCTCCTTCTCGCTTAACTTCGGAGTTCCTACTGAATCGAAGCCAGTGAGCTCCCAAAATGCCTCGTGCTAGGTAGGGATAGGAATATACATTTAAGGATCACTCCCATAGGCGATGTGGGATGTTACAATCCACCCATTTTAGGGGCCCAACGTCATCGTCGACATACTTCCGGTCAGGGATTGGCTCTGATACCATTTGTCACATCCCGGCCGGGGTCCACCACATCCCAAGCCCGTTCCACCACTGTATATTGTCCACTTTGGGCTTACCATTCCCTCACGGTTTTGTTTTTGGGAACTCACGAGCAACTTCCCAGTGGGTCCCCCATCCTAGAAGTGATTTGGCCTCTTTCTTGCTTAACTTCGGAGTTCCTACGAAACCCGTAGCCAATGAGCTCCCAAAAGGCCTCGTGCTAGATAGGGATGAGAATATATATTTAAGGATCACTCCCCTAGGCGATGTGGGATGTCACATTTTATGTTAGATTCTCCATTCATTTTTTACCAAAAAATTATTCATTCTCTTTTTGATATTTTTTTTATCAGTCTCTTCTTAATATATAAGTAAGAGGTCTTTGGTACCATTCTCATCAAATGCGAATTTGAACTACATTACTTATAAGGAAAGAGGAATACTACTAGACCGTAGTACTAAGTGGCACCAATAAAATTCAATTGAAAACATAAAGCAGTGATTTTCCACTGCCATTACACCCCTCAATTACGGATGAGGATTCTCTATGGATTCTCTTTGTGAGTATCCTCAAATCATAACCGTTCATCGTATATTGTATGATCAGTTTTCGTTAGGTAGTATTTGTGTTTAATTTTAAATAAATAATTTAAATAATTTATGATCGCACGATGTATAATGAATAACTAAGATATGAAGATTCATAGAATTTCTAGAATTTGATCCGGATAGGATCCAAATCCCTCAATTACATGCCAGATTCCACTTTCAACTTTTTAACTTTTTTCTTATGGTTCTTATCTTGTAATGGCCGAGTTATACAAAACAACAGTGATAGCCGACAGCCAGTTTGTAACATTTTTCAATGATCGCCGACTTCCATATATCATAGTATCCAATCTTCCCGTCCAAAAACGAAGGCCATGCGAGGATTGCGGTGCCAGTGATGAAAGGGAATATATATTAGTCAAGAGAAAGATTTTTTAGGATAATAGAATTCTTATTAAAATAAAAGAATAACGTTAATTCTTAAACGGTAAGAACTCTAAAAATCTTGCGTTGATTCCCTTGGATTAGGTTCCCGAAATAAGCATGTTAGCGAAGTTAGCCGACTTCGCCCATTGATTCCGAAAAAATGGTGATGGTGACATAATAAGTCTATAACCAGACTTCAAAAGTAGGCATATTCTGATTCGCCTACTCCGATTTTAAAAAATCATGATCCCACAAGTAACGTATCTCCAAGCACAATCTAGATTTCATAATTTAACATTACGAACAAACACTTCAAAACTTATCATCAATACCAATAGTAATACAAAATTGATTACCCATCAAAATACTGAGCTCCAATCTCTACATGTAAATTACTATCTATATACTGTACTTATGGTATATATTAATCCAAAATAAAAGCACAACTTTACAAAAATTAAAAATGTTGCCCCCCTTAATTATGCTACATAATTATAGTAATTATCAAACACTAAACAAGATTTTCAACTCTTTGACCTTCCCAATTTTTGGCGCTACTTCTTCTTCTTCTTGTTTAATGCCCGACAGACAAACAGCGATGTCATCCCGATCAATATGATCAATATAATCAACGGCTCTGATTGCACTATGTCACCTTTCGTATATTTACAAAATTACCGGTAATCTCGCGGATTAGTTGCTTTAATTTCGGAATCGTTCCACCACCGGGCGAGTCAACTCACTACCAGCACTGATCGGTCTCCCAGTTCCGGCGGGTGTAGTACCCGGAATATCCCGACGCCGAAGACAACGGGCGGCTACGCCGCATAAATTGCCGGTCGTAATCGGCGCGCTTTTGGGGATCTGATAGCGTGGAGTAGGCAGCGTGAATTTTCATGAACTCGTCGGCCGACGTGTCCTTGCGCTCGATCGCCGCCACGTCCGGGTGGCAAACCCGAGCCAATTTTCGGTACGCCGATTTGATCTCCTGACACGTGGCGACGGCTGGTATGCCGAGGATTTCGTACAGCGAGGTCATGGTTCGAGGGCGGAGATACGATGGCGTCTCGGCCTCAGCAGAAGCGTAAGTGGAGCCGGCGGCGAAGGCGCGAATCGGCTGAAATCGTACACGTGTCGACGTTTTAGGACAGGATGTGGCGGAGAGAATCGGAGCGGTGAGGAATGTGGTGGAGGATGAAGCAGAAAGCATGATACGGGGCGTTTTGGTACGCGGTTATGGAAATTGATTGAGGAGAGAGGGAGGGGAAGTGGGAGAGTGGTTTGGCTTTATATGTTGAGGGAGTTTGGGGGTGTTTGGATGCGGATATAGGTTGGGCCAGACCGGAGTTATAACTAGGTTTAAATATGGTGTTTGGTTAATGCTTATCCAGTTTGGCTGGCATTGATGCTGACTTGTCAAACATAATTATCCTATTTTTTATTTTTTATTATTTTTGGAAAATGATTTTTATTTTATTTTTGGTGGTCATAAATTGATAATAAACGGGAGTGGATGAGTTGTATTGGTCATTTGGTGTCCTTCCCTAAATTAGCTGATTGGCCCTTTTCCTTTGCTTTTTTTTTTCTTCCTTTTTCCATTTGGTAAGGCTGCCTTTGCAATCTTTGTAATTTAACTCTTATCGACTGATGTGATTGTGTTTCATTATAAAACTCGAATTAAATTAGATTTGTTATAAATTTTGTTTATTTATGTCCGATATTGTAATGTCACGAGTCTTATTATTTGGTGACGCAATACAAGCGTAGAGGCCTACAAACGTATGCCCTCGAAAAATTAAGTTTGCTTGAGTCCACCAGATTTTGAGAGAAAAGCTAAAAGTATAAACAACTTAAATAAGTTTGGGGAAGCTCATGGGTCTTGGGAATTAGAAACAACATTAATCCAACATAAAACGAAAGTTCAGCTTTTATTACAAAGTTTAAAATGCTAATTTGAAAGCTGATATCGAAATGCCGCGCTCTTTTCGGAAAGGTTTATGGGCCCAAATATAGCTTGGACTCCAAATTTATAAATTCCCGTTGCGTCTTTTTGTTTTTCTTTGGACCATTTCATCTTTAATCTTCTCGGCCATTTATTCAATATCATTTGGTCGTCACAAAAGACTTTGAAATTTCTTTTGTAATTATAAATTCATTATTGAGATCAATCTCGACTAAGCTTGTTTATTATAGTGTTAGCTTCTGTCTTAGTCAACTAAACCTAATTAGTCACATAACTAATAGTTACTTGGTGCAGAAACAGATTAATTATTTATGAAAAAACAAAAGGATGTAGAAAAAAATACCTAAACCATGCAAGGAAGCAAAGTATCTATTTAGAAAAGCAAACCTAAACTGACCTTCCATGAGTTTTAAATTAAGTTTTAAATTTTCTACTTCTATCACTGTTCTTCCCTCTGTATTGTCTCAATCTGTCCACTGTCCCTATAAAATGTTTTCTAATTGAAGTAAACTCTTATTAACCTCTTCCCTCTAAACTTTCAAAGTTTAATAACAACGTATATCATTATTTATACATTAGAGGCAAGATTCTAAAAGGTGTTGGGCGCTAGTCAGGCGGCATGCAAGATCTTGGCGTATAATGAGTGTTCATTCAAGTATTCAACAAGTCTCTTTCAATTTATTGAAAAAGTAAAATGCAAATTGAAAGTTATCTATTTTATGTCTAAATAAAAGTAGTGATCTAGGCAGACTAGGTGGGCTAGGCGAGTGCCTAGGTAAGTCTAGGTGCTCTTACTTAATTATTAAACGCCTAAAGATTAATCAAGGCAGTATCTAGCTGCCTAACGTTTAAACGAAGTCTGTACGAGATTCGAGAAAATCGAACCCTAAGTCTATCGTATCCCATTAGCTTTTAAGCAGAAGCCATCAAGTAGTGGTTGTAAAGGGTATCCTTTTATTCTTTCTCTTTAATAATCCCATAATGTTGATAATTTGGGTGACATTGCCAGAGTGAGGGGATCGCTCATGCCTTCTAGAACCAACAGAGAATGGATATAAAATGCACCAACCAAAAGAACTAACAACAAAAATTAGACAATGGAAAGTAATGGTGGTTGCATCTTATGTGTGTCCTCCAAACCAAAGCACAAGAAATACTATAAAAAAGTATATGGAATAAAGGCTCATGATCTCTTTCCTACCTACTATAAACAAAATATCCTCCCCAAAATGGGATCGAGATTAACTTTGGATCTTTGTGTCTGGAACACAATGACTAAGAGATTTGAACTGTTCAAGTTTTTGAATTTTTGTGAAGTAGGCCAATAGAATAGACTAATAGGGGGCATAGAATTGAAATTGAGCAGTCCAAATTTTTTAATCTTTGTGCTCCGAACACAGAGATCCGGAAGTATTAAGGACGTTTTCTTCTAGACAACATTTTGACAAAAATAAAAGATAAAAATCTTTTGGACAAAATAATTTCAGTGAGTGGTGTAGTCACGGGTCCTCACTTCTCATTGTAAGTGTGTTGCCCTTACAATTGGGTCATAATTCTATGCATATGACTAATGCTTGAGGGACTAAATTTGCAAACGAAATGATGTGTCACTAATAGGAAATAAGCACGTTAATCAACACTTAAGTAATAATTCGATCATAAACTACCATGACATTTGGTTTGCAAATTTGATTTTAAAATTTGGTCTCCCTAGCATTATCCTAATTGAAAATTAAGGTTTGACACACAATGGAGTTAAATTTAGTTAGATATATTAATTATCTTTTTTAATACAAGCATTATTCTACACTAAAAGTGAAAAAAAAAGAGGATTTTAAACCCGAATCACGAGAGTTAAAGAGAAAAACTCTAATGACCAGAGTAATCCGTCACTCGCATATATTAGCTGTAATTGAGTGGCAAAAACAAAACCATAGAATAATGGATAAATGCTAGCTGCAATCAACAAATTAAGAGGCCAAATCCATTTACAAATGGCTTTGAGTATTTCGGTCAACACAGGATCTAGAACCTTTCATGTAGATTTACTAGCTAGTTGCCTCAGCAGCTCCTCCCACCCCATATAAATTTCAAAGGTAATAAAAAGTGATGTGAATTTTGGTAGCTTTTTTGCTAGGAAGAGCCACTTGACCAAATTGTCTGTTGTTTTGCTTGTCTCAAGCTTGAGTATACGGTCTACATACATGAACCCTAAAATATCTATGTCATAAGTCCAAGGGCCAAGTGTATGGTATCCAAAAAAGAGTATAATGACCCCTTCTCCAAATTGTGGATAAAGTTGTGTACAACTGGTTGCGATGAGGAACTGAATACACTGACTTACATAACAGAAATGTTAAGGCGACGTTTTAAATCAATTATTTGATGTTATGTGAAAAACTTAAACATGTGACGCTGTGTTATTTGCTCAAGATACCACAACAGTGTTCTGATGAATGTAGATGAGTTATTCTCATTGAATATGGGACATTGATATGTTCAACGATTTTGCCAGATTATCATACATCCGGTACAACAAACCAATAACAAAGTTACACGCTAAATCAAATCAGTACGAGTCACATGTCCTCCTTTGCTTTCATCCGAAAATATATAGGAAAAAGTTTAGCTGTCACATGAATTATAGCCCTCGTCTTTCCCCTTATCCTTTGAACTTTCTTAGCCTGCCAAAAGTTTCAATGAGTGTCACATCTCCCCACACTCATCCACACACACACCCTTCGTTAATTCTGCCAATTAATAGGGGCCCAAAACCAAACCAAAGTTTCGAAGAATAAAGTGGAATAATGTCCAAAATCTAGATTGCCAAAGTTTTTTTTTTTTTTTTTTTTTTACATAAATAATAGTTTGATACTATATAAAAACAATAATTAAAAAAACTAAACTGATGGGTGTTGAACCTGCCCATGGGGCCTAGACCTTAATTAGATCTTAATTAAATCAATAATTAAATCAACATGATGGCCAAACCGAGTACCTAAAATTTTTAAGGTCCAATTAAATTAGGGAATTTTAACGAAAAGTTATTGGTACTGTTCATTTTAACGAAAAACCATATTTTTACACTAAAAAGTCAATCCTAGTACTATTTACTTTACTCTTTATTTTGTCATTATCGTTAAAACTCAAAGTTTTCAAGTTATTTTCATTAGTTTTCCTATTAAATTAAGATTGAGTTGCATATATCCCTATCCAATTTCCAATTATCCAATAATATTTCTTCTTCTCCTGATAACTCCAAAACCTTGAAAGTTCAAGCCAATTTGGGAATCCCTATCCCTTATGCCATCATTTGAGAAGGACATCAATACTTCTTGTGGCCAGAAAAAACCTTCTCATTCAACTATTGCATGCCCTTAGAAATTAGTCCTGTGATCCTTGACAGTGATCTAAAACATATCTTTGGGGTTTAGGGTTTGATCATAATTCATGCTGATGTGTTTTGAATTATCATATCATTATCTTCTAAGGTTGTCATAATTTGTTATCGATCACGATCATTGGACTTTGTTGATTTACCCCCCAATCAATTTTTGTTGGAGGAAGTTTAATAATTTTTTATTGTATGGGGGTTGCAATGATTCGTTTGTGATGTTGATTTCGACGTTTAATACGCGTCTTGAGTCTAGTGATACTTTTCTTCTAAACGTTGGAAGAAACATTAAACTCGAATCTCTGCTCATGGTTGATTATAAAAACACAAGAAACTAACATATTTGATCTTTCTTCCTTCTTATCGACAAATAAGAAGGAATAGTACAATAATACATGACATACTGAGGCAATGCATAATTAATCTTTTGAAAAATGCTAGCTATCTCCTCCATTTGATTTCTCCTCTTTACCTTCTATATACGGCTTATTTTTAGCTAACTCAATTTTATTCTCACTTTGCTCCTTATAACTTAAAAAGTCACCACTTTGCTCCCTTAAACTCAATGTTCGCTCAATTTTGCCCCTTGGAACTCAATTTTGATCTTATGTTGCCCCCTCAAACTTGAAAATTGTCTTTATAAAACTCAAAATTCACTCCACATTGTCTTAGATCAGTTAATTTCTTATCTAGGTTTAATTTGGGTGCGCTAGGCTAATTAGTTTTATTTTTATTTTTTTCATCTCTTCAGCTTCTTTTAAACTTAATATTATCTGATTGTTAAATGTTAAGGTGTAATGGAGATTTATAGTCAAATTTATTGCACATGTGACATATTCTTATTGGGTGTTAAGTCTCACATGTTTCAAGAGGCGACCTATAAGTTTTATAGAGAAAAGAGAGTCCACAAGTCAAAGTGGAACAAATTTAGAGTCTCAAAGAATAAAGTAACTATTGAGTTACAAGGATGGTTGAAATCAAAATGAAGTTCTAGGGACAAAGTGAAATCAAACTGACTTATGAGTTATAGGAACGAATTTTGTGTTTTAAAGAGTAAATTGATGACTTTTGAATTATACCACATATGTCTAAAACTAAAATTCTAATATTCTAGAAACATCAGAATATCAAACTCAAATCTTTGTTGGAGGAAGTCTAAAACTAAAAATTGAAATCAAACTTCAATTTTTATTGGAGGAAGTTTAATAATTTTTTATTGTATGGGGTTGCAATGATTCGTTTATGAGGTTGATTTCGACGTTTAATATGCGTGTTGAGTCTAGTGATACCTTTCTTTCTAGATGTTGGAAGAAACATCAAACTCAAATCTCTGCTCCTCCTGATTGAATATAAAAACACAAGAAACTAGCAAATTTGATCTTTCTTCCCTCTTATCGACAAATAAGAAGGAATAGTGCAATGATACATGACATACTGAGGCAACGCATAATTAATCTTTTGAAAAATGCTAGCCTTCTTCCCCATTTGGTTTCTCCTCCTTACCTTCTCATTTATATATGGCTTATTTTTAGCCATTCTTTTTGGAACCAAGGTATTAAATATCGATGATATCGGAAATATCGGTAGTCCGAAAACACGGAAATATCGATAGAAATATCGGGATAACATCGATATCGATAAAAATAATATGGAAACCACGAAAATTGTAAGAAAAACTTGGAAATTTTTATTGAAACTTTGCAGGATGTTTATTTAGTTAATTATCTATTAGTTTATCATAAAAAATTGGAAGGAAATGCATTGCATGATGGATTTAACATTATCAAGTTGATTATATAATGAGCTGGCAAACATTGTGAGTGTAGAAAATTGTATCATTCCTAAAAGCTGTAAAAGTTGAATTATTTAGATGCTTTTCTTTTCTCACACCGTCACACACCACCTACACACACACACGCGCCACCGACACACACACACACAGGGATCACACACGCACACCACACACGCACAACAACACACGCACACAGAGACATCAGTCGTCTCTGGATCCTTTTCTCTTCTCCCTCTCCCTTCTCCCACATGGCCTTCTCCACCTCCCTCGCCTTCCTCCTCGTCTGCTTCTTCCGCCTCGTCGGCGAACCCAGGAACTCTCTGGCGAGTTCTCTTGATCCTTCTCCGCCTTCCTCACCGATCCCACCGACAACAACCCCACCTCTGTCGTTGACTCCAACGACGACCACCACGACCCCCAATCGCCCCCAAACCCCAACCTCAACCTCCACAACCATCCATTATCCTCCTCCCTCCGGAGCCTACCCCGCCGGTGCCGCGCTCGCCTCCGTCTCTGTTCCACGTTTGCTTCAACCAAGACCACGCCTGCTTCACCGTGGGGACAGACCACAGGTTCTGGATCTACAACTGCAATCCATTCTGAGAGCTCTTTCGCCGCGACTTCGACAACGGCAGAGGAATCGGCGTCGTTGAGGCGCAGATCTTGGGTCTGAGCCTGGATTGCAGAGAGAGATATGGGCAGCTGGGACGACGCAGCCTCGGCTGCCTTTCTGATGACGGAGCTACAACGACTTTTTTGATAATATCGAATATATCGCGATATTATCGTGATATTTTGACGATAATGAGACGAATACGTGGGAAAATATCGGTGTCTCTGAAAAACGATAATATCGCCGATATTATCGATATTTTAGTCATTGCTTGGAACTTAATTTTAATCTCACTTTACTCCTTATAACTCAAAAGTTACCACTTTACTCCCTTAAACTCATAGTTCGCTCCACTTTACCCCTTGGAACTTTATTTTGATCCAATGTTGCCCCCTAAAACCTAAAGTCGTCTCTATAAAGCTCAAAATTCGCCCCACATTACCTTAGATCTGTTAATTTCTTATGTAGGTTTGATTTGGGTGCGCCAAGCTAATCAATTTCTTTTTTATTTTTTTTCATCTCTTCAATTTTTTTTTAACTTAAAATTCTCTGATTGTTGAATATATAATAAAATAGAGTGAAAGTGCACCCTGAAACCAAGGGGGTTCTAACTAACAAGTGAGTCCTCTATAATCAAATTATTACATATGTGGAATAGTTTTAATGGGTGTTGAGTCTCACATGTGTTTCAAGAGGCGACTTATAAATTTCACGGAAAAGAGAGAGTTCACAAGTCAAAGTGAAACGATTTTTGAATTTCAGGAAGTAAAGTGATGACTTTTGAGTTACAAAGGGTAAAGTGAAATCAAAATAGAATTCGAGGGGGTGTAGCTAAAAATACACGTCACGTGCGCCCGAAACTAAAATTCTGATATTCTGGAAACAAATTTCTTTCGTGTAACACTGCAATCAATTCACTAACAAGAAAATACTGCTACATAATACAACAAAGGAGCTTATGCCGGAGACAATATTTCAAAAAGAATCATTTTAATTACAAAATTTTCCATACCGAGATGGTCAGCACTACATCGTCCCAATAAGTAGGCCGGAAACTAACAGCACGGCATCCATTATCACCTGGCATGACCGATCACCACCATCATTTCTGTCGAGGTTTTGAGGAAGCCCATTTGAAATAATTACAATTTGCTTCAGGATTAGATGCAGGTCCCTGTGGGAAGAACAAAAAGAATGCCACTAGTTAGTTCCTATATCATCTACCTTGCCTTCTGCTATTCCACATAAACAAACATTACTCTTGAGTAGACAATTAGATACAGGAGGTATGAATTCGAAATACATATTTTGGATATCATCGTCTTTTCTAATCAACTGCAAACTTAGCTCGAGCACATATAAACTTCGTGATATCTGTTGTTCGTATGAAGCTTGCAACTGTCAGATGCCCAATGACTTTTTCATCCTAAGTTCTAGGTTCTAACTATGGAAGGAAAACTAGTTAAAAGGTTGATGGAACTACAAAAAAATCATCAGATGTTTTCCACTATTATAACATCAATTGAATCTGACACGTACAAAATAATGGAAAGAAAGGAGCAATGCGTTTATAGATACTTGTCCTTTGTCCATACTTCACTGCCATACACTTGAATTCATAATTTCAGCAGACATCATAATATCGAATCATGCTTAACCTTTGTTTTCCTTAATTACATGCAAAAGTTTTATTTCATTTTCTTTCAGTTTTACTCTTACTCCAATATCGTATATTAGAAACTTTTTCAAATTAAAGTTAACAAAAACATACCTCAGCACGTGCACAGACATAAAATCTGCGTCCAAAATTAGGACCTCGCTTCCTCACAACCCGAGCAACACAAGGTTCACTATGACGCTTGCAAAGTGGTATGCTATTCTGCATGACTTGCTGTAACCTTTGCCACTCCAATAACGCAAAATTATTCTTCTCTTTGTCCAAAGAGTAGACATCTACTTCATCGCTATCCTGAATTGATGCACTTGAGTTCAGTTCACACTGCTTGGGACTGCCACTTTGATTTTCTGGTACTGGAGTTTCATTTGAGAGATGATTAGAATCTGGAAAATTTCCCTTACTAGAAATAACACTACTGCTGCTCACACTGTTGCTAGTGATCGGACTTTTCTGGAAAAATGACCTCAATGAGAGTTGGGAGCTCCTTTTTGCTTTTTTCTTAGCTTCATTGCTGCACATTGTTTTTTTACGTTCACCACCTAATGTTACCAAGGTGTTACAAGTGGCCTCATTAGCAAAAGTGCTTGAATGCTCGTATATTTTTGAACATAGAACTTCAGAGTTTTGGCTCGAAGAACAGGAGTCGCCACTAGGTGCACCGGGTGTGCAACATTGGTCAGGGGATATTCTTTCTCCCTCAGTGGAACTCTCTTTAATGAAATTTTCATCCGTAGTAACTTGTTCAGCAGCTTGTCTTTTAATTAGTAACGACACTGCACAGGACAAAGGGTTCAGTCAACTTTGAGTAGGCATAGAGAACAAGTAGCTTCAAGAGAACAGGTTAGATTAAATTGACAGATGATGGAAGTGAGAGTAAGAGACCATACAGCATCCACATGGGGAAGTATGAAACTGCGACATATTAGTAATTAAGTGAGAAACATCTAATTCAAGTAGTTTTGTTTTCTCTATTTTATTATGAGACTCGTAAATATTAAACATCTATTTACATAGATACAATTTTCTAAATAAACACCAAAGTTCCAAACTTATCCCAATCTAAAAGCAGTTGAAGATACAATATTCCACTAACCCAAATCATGTTAAACACAAGCTACACAACAAACCCTTAATATATTTGATCAATTAGTAATGCTATTATATAACCAAATTCAATAGACAACTAAACACAAGTTGAAACAAGGAACCAAGTTCCTCTAATTTTCAAGTGTGCATAAAGGGTTTATCATTTCTGTCCTTGCACATTTCACAAAAATGTTTATACAGAAACATCTAAAATAATCAGCAAAAGGGAGACTATAATTTCATACCAATGGTTTGTTGGAGACCTCGAACCATTGGAATGTATCTAGCAGATAAAGATGGGGTGCTATGCTGGGAAACACTAGGAATTTCCAGTAAACTTGTGTAAACTGGAGCATGATCAGAGCCTTCGAGTTTGATGTTCTGCCCTCCCTTCCACCTGCGGGCAGGGAAAGCGGTCAAAGTAACATCCTAACACCCACAGACATGTTTCACCTACATACATGTACCACATGCATGCATTTCAACATTACCTACTGTTGCATAATCCCAAAAGCAAAATTAATACAGGATGACATCCATTCATGGGCTGCACACACACAAAAAGCAAGCATCTATGTATCCTATACCTCAGTGAATTTCCAGGTTTCCACCGTTTAAATTGTGTCAATATGTCACATTCCTTGACATGGCAAGTTACAAAGTTATGGCTTTGCAAGTCCTGCTCTTGGTGTAAGCATACCCCTGCACACAGAATGTGGTCGATTCTAGAGCCATAATTAAATTCTTCAGCACCTGAACTTTGTGACCAGCATGTGTATGCTTCTCTTCTGTACGGGAGAAAAAACACAACATTCAGACAAGGTAACACCAAAACATGGACAAACACTTTCAAGTTTCAAGTAACAATGAATGCGAGACCCAAAACATTAGAATGATGTCATTTAGTTATTCTGACAGTTAAAGAGGAAAAGAGGATAGAGAGAGGAAAACATGGTACGTTGACATATGACAGAAATTTACTTTATACAGTAAAACATTTTTAGCTAATGATCTCAGACAAAGATGATGTGATTAAACCACAAAAGTAAAACATGAAGTTGAATGGGTACTCACGAACTCTAAAGCGGTATAAATAATGAAGGATATATCGTACAATAATAACTTCAAATCACTCAACATACATCTGTAACCACTGGCAAAATATAACTCTAATGATATCAAAACTCGAGTTTGCACAAAAACAAAACAAACGGATGTTGGTCGAGTAAAATATACTAGAAGTCTAGAACTCCTATTGAGTATAAGCTTTACCTATCAGGATTCTTTGCCCTGAAAACATCAAAGAAGGAGCCTCCATTTTCCACCAACATCGATCTAAACCATCTTCTAAATCTACAAGGTAGATTTTCTCAATATATTAGGTACTGAACCCCACTTATGAAACTTTGCATAAAATTACATGCACAGATAACCACTCCATAGAGATCAAGCAAGCATCTTACTGGTTGTTCTCAAAATCTGGTTGCGCATCACAACGGTCTAATGAAGTGGGTGCAATGTTAAGATCACCAACAACAAATATCCGCCTCCCCTGACGCAGGAGAGACTCCCACCTTTTCTACAACAAAAATCAACATTAAGAAAAAAACCCAAAGAGAATAACAATTCTAACTTTCGCATACTAAAAACAAAAAAGAAACTGAACACAATGGCAACTTAAAAGATTAAACGGGTCATTTTGGTTACCTCTAAGATCTTGAAAAACTTTAACTTAAACTCGATCCTTTCCGTATCATCACCCCCCGCTCGAGGCCCATACAAATTGAAGAGAACTACACACCCATTGTCATCATAAAGCTTTAAACTTTCTCCAACAAAACGAAATCACAGAGACTCGAACTTAAAGCATGAAGCTAAGGCAAAACGTACCAAAATGCCCATGATCCGTGATAACACAACGCCCCTCGCCATCAACCTTCAGTAGCTCATCTCTCGAAAACTCCTCAAGCCCCTCCGCAACCGCATTCATTTCTCCTTTCCCACTGTCAAGAACCCCAGTGAATCCTTCCTCGGCCACCACCGGCAACGCCACTTCGTCACTCGAGAACGCCGAATTCACCCGGCAAAACGTCGCCACACCTTCACCGAACCACATTTTACGCAAAAAAAAAAAAAAAAAAATCAATCAAAATTCGAAACTAAGGTGCAAAATTTGAAGAGTGTAGTGTGGGCGGTTGAGGAATTTCAACAAATAATTACCGGAGTACCCGGTGCGGCCTCTTTCGGAGGTGCGGGTGCAGGAGAAAAAGGACTCGTAGCCCTCCGCCATGACCAAGTCGGCGGTCAATTCCTGCCGTCGCAGCTTGGTTTCCTGGAAGCAGATGACGTCGGCGCCCAATGAATTCAGCAATTTGAGCAGAGAGCCGAACTGGGCAATGCGCGGCCGCAGACCGTTCACGTTGTACGTCACTATCTTCATCTTCTTCCTCTCTTCTGTTTGGAAACCCTTAACCGGCAATTTTCAGAATTTGGAGGTAAAAGAAACCGGAGGTACGTCTAATGCGACGTCGTTCCGAAAAGCCGTGGTAATTTTAGCGATTTCCCTCCGAGCTTGTACCGTATTGTCGATTTGGCCCCTAAAATTTTATTTGGCCAATTTTCCTCAATCAATTACTTTAAATTACCAATTTTTACCCATAACTTTTCCGTCATGTTCATCCACATTCCATCAACTTTTGTTTTGTGTAAAAAAAAATTCACTAACGTGTCGCTAATTTTTATCGCAACTTAGATAAACAAAAATTAGAAGAAATTGACATTAAAATGACGTGAAGGGAAAAACTAGATGGAAGAAACATGTCAAGTTGAAGAGAAAAATCAACAAAATAGTCTTTATAAAATTATCAATTTCGAGATATCTTAACGAAACAAAATGTATCAGTCTTTGTCACTTAAAACGTAAGAATTTCAACATTTCGAAGTAACTTTTTAGTTTGACACGTGGTACGTAAATAGAGAACAAAGGGCCTATAAGAGTTGAGGCAAAAGTGGTTTCAATTGTTACTAGTTTAATTCTTTGAGTAGAAACGCAAAAAAAAGTTAAATAGTGATGTCATTTTGTGAAAGAGGTCCAAACATCAAGGGTATATTTGTTATCTCACTCTAAAACAATTTTAATAAGAAATATAAAATTCAATAAAAAAAGGGGGAAAAAAAATAAAAAATCCTTATCCGAATCGGAGTGGCATCCATTTCTCCCTGTGGTGGATTTTGCTGTGGAAAGCAAGCTGATATTAGTGTTCAATTTTGTATCTTTGTGATTCCTCTCTCTTTCTTCCCCCAATTTCTTCAATTTGCAGTCCAATTTCTTCAATTTGCAGTGAAGAACAAAACCCTAGCCTCAAAAATTGACCCCAAAATCATGGATCATTGGAAATCCGACGATTTCTCAGCTGCTTCGGCTCCTTCTTCTACTCAACCTCTCCCCTGCGGTCGCCCCCACAACTCCAACTCCGATTCCAGGTTCCCCTCTCTCTCTCTCTCTGTAGATTTGATTGGTTTGTTTGAATTCAGCAATTGAATGATTGTTTGATTGAATAATTTAGGAAAAAAAATACAAAAATCATTGATGGGTATGAAGCAGATGAAGTTAAAGTTTTGATCTTTACGGTTCGATTTTGTGTGGGCAGGCAAAGACTTGATGTAGAAACGAAGGACCCGATTGTTGCCAGAAAAGTTCAGAAAGCAGACCGCGAAAAGTTGAGGAGGGATCGACTCAATGAGCATTTTTTTGAGTTGGGCAACACATTAGGTATATTTTAGTTGCTGCTCTCTGCTATTCTTTCTGTCATAATTTTCCGGGAATGGCGTGTTTAAACATCGCAATTTGTGTTTGAAGACAAGCAATGTTATCTTGCTAGATAGTTTGACATGAACTCGGATTACATATTTTGATCAACGGTCTTGCTAATTCGCTATGTAGTTAGTTCATGGTGCACGTGCCCTAATTCTGAACAAACATGGACGCCCTTGTTATGTTGGAAATGCAGATCCGGATAGGCCCAAGAACGATAAGGCAACCATCCTTACCGACACAATTCAAATGTTGAAGGATTTAACCACTGATGTCAACAAACTAAAGGCCGAGTGTTCTGCACTTACTGATGAATCCCGTGAGGTGAGGTGATGTTACTGTTAATGTGTATTATCCTGTGGTTGTAACTTGTGAGGCTGATTATATGCTAATGTTATCGGAATTCTTGTTTATTACAAGCAGCTAACGCAGGAGAAGAACGAGCTAAGAGAGGAGAAGGCATCTTTAAAATCTGATATTGAAAATCTAAACGTTCAGTATCAGCAGAGACTGAGAGTGATGTTTCCATGGGCTGGCATGGATCCTTCTGTTGTTATGGCTCCACCTTACTCATATCCAATGCCTGTGGCTGTCCCTTCCGGCCCAATTCCCATGCACCCATCACTTCAGTCGTATCCTTACTTTCAAGCTCAAAATCCTGCTGCTATGCCCAATCCCTGTTCAACTTTTGTGCCGTATCCAGCACCTGCCAATCCTCCTGTACAACAGCCATCACCGCTGTATGCATCCATCTCCCACCTTTCAAGCAAGCAAGATTCCAGGAGCAGATCATCAGATCATCAAGGGGGTAGCACTGCCGAAAGGTGTGATGACTCCAACGATGTGGCAACAGACCTTGAACTTAAGATGCCAGGATCTTCAACACCACAGGTTAGTTGTAACTTTTTAAGTTATAAAAGCAGCAGAAATGCTTTATGCATAGAAGATGCAAAATTTACTGAATGGGGTTTTACAGGATTCATCTTCTGCAGTTAAAAAGGCCAAGCAATCACAGAGGAAAGATAGGAGTGTTACAGATGGATGCTCATCAAGTAGGCATTCTACATCTCAAGTTGTTCAGGATAGCTCCTCCAACAGCGTAGGTGACGTCCCTAAGCCTAACAAATGAAGTTTCAGTGTCTGTACTTCTGACTTCATCGAACTGCTAACATTGCAAAAGCCTGTTCTTTCTGTGAAACCCGGATACCCAACACCTCCAAAGTCGAAGACTTCAGTATCCAAGCAAGTAAGGGTTTTCTTTGGCTAGTCACAAGTTTTCTCAGCATCATCAATCATAAGGTTGGATTCTGCCTTTCGGTAATTTCTAGGGTAGCCTGAAAACTGTTTTTAATTGTTCCAATCCCATGCAGACTCAAACCCACTGATTGATAATATAGAGGTTTATCTATATGTAAATTATTGTGATCGTCACCTCTATCAAGTAAATGAGCACTACAAAATATACTTGATTAGTATAGCCCCTTTGACAGCCCTTAATGTTAGTGAGGAACAGTTTTATAGAAAAAAAACTCTTCGCCCCTATCATTGGTCCCGATGATTACAGTCGGGTGCAATAACAGTTAGTGGAGGGGTTGTTTTTCTTCAAAATGTTGCTGTTAAGCGTTTTCCTTCCATTACTAAAAGGATGTTTGGGAAGGCATACCAATTGTCCAATTTCATAGGGTTGAGTAAGGAACAGAGATCTGTACTTGTTCAATGTCGTTGACGATCGGACGTGTGGGGCAGGGGTGGTAGGAACCGCGAGCGGAGAGCTGCTGCATCGGCGGAGTAACCTTGCCATGACATTATATTGTAGACATATGTTCTTTAGAGATGGGCACTTGTAACTCTTCTTGTTATATTTCTCTTTCCTGACAGAGATGAAGTGGTTGGTTGGGAGGGCGAATTTCTCCGATGGCTCTTTTGGCGTTTTATTTGTGGGTATTTTTTAGGGAACTTTAACAAAAAACATCTGGTACTGTTCATTTTAACAAAAAATCATATTTTTACACTAAAAAGTCAATTTTGGTATTATTTATTTTACCATTTATTTTGTCATTTTCGTTAAAACTCAAAGTTTTCAAGTTCTTTTCATTAATTTTTCTTATTTTTTTAACTATCTATTTTATTTTACTTTAATAAATTTGATATTAGGGTGCAAAGAGATGTTTAAAAAACTAAATGGTGTTTAGTGAGGGCAGTTTAGGAATTAATGTTGGCTGTAGAGATACTACGGTGGTTAAAACAAATAGAATACGAGCATAAAGAGTAAGTTGGGGGTAGAGATACAAAGCATGAGTTCAAATAAAACCGATTTTTTTACATAGTACCAATAAAGCTGTGGTTGGGATCTTTGATAATATCATAATAGCACCGACACCACCATTTAAGCTCCTCCATCCAAGTCCCGTCAACATTCAATTTAAACTGACTGGTTGTGGAACAATGGTTAACACTTGTTAAGTACAAAGGAAACGAAAGAGAGACACAAAGCAACAACGGAGAAGATGATTGATCACGTATGTTCATCTTTCTTCTTCTTCTAGAGCAATGCTCTTTGGAAACGACGCAGGCGTTGACGAAGCTCAGGGGTTTTCAGAAATTATACGACATGAATTCAAATGGAAATTGAAAAGTCTGAAATTTATTACAAATTTTAAAACACATTTTTGAAGGCCTACACGATATCGGTTGGCTAAAATCTATCATGGTCATAGAATAACAATAAGTTTGAAAGGGGAGGTCACGTTCTTTTCCGGAAAGTATTATGCGCCCAAAACAAAGATTGGACCCCAAATCCCTGTAAATTCCCGTTGTATCATTTTGCCTTGTCAACTTTAATTAAAGCGCTTCCTTTTCTTTACTTTTCCAAAACTCATCCCAATCTTTTCCTACATCAGAAAAAAATTAAAGGTAAAAATTTTCAGCTTTCTCCAACATCTTACTATGATTGTACTGAATTGATAAATAACAAAATGTACGTGTCAAAATTCGAAAGAAATTATGGAAAGAATAATAACTAGGTCGTTGCCTTGTGGTTGGTTTATATTGCAGTTACTTATTAACATAGCATCTCATCTTTCCTTTCATGATCAATTTGTGGTCTTGACAACAACAATCCCCTCAAACAACATTAATAAATTGGTTGGGAGAAAGAAAAACATATCAAGTAATTGGATCTTCATTTGACTGAGGAACTTACAAATGACATGATATGTAAAATTCAAGAAAATGATAATATCAAATGGAGCCTTGATCTCCCGACCAGTAAAGATTTAACTTAGTTTTAGCCTCGTGCAACAACGTGTTTAACAGTTTATCTCGAATAATATGAGATTTTCTAGATGTCCAGTGAAGCATGATGAGCACTCGACCGTGGCGAGTTCTTCACATCTGTCTGGTAGTACGTGCAGCGTAATGTAGCACATGAGAAACAAAGCAGGAAACTGAATTATACGTTCCCCAAAATATACAAACTGGATTAAGTGCTTTGCAACTCCAGCACCTAATATTGCCCTAGAATGGTCAACGTGAGAATCGTTGTCTCTGCATGCAAAATTTTTAAGAGCAATGCATGCTTCTATGGCAGCCTCACATGCCTTGTAGTCTCTTACGTTCGATGACGCTGATCAGGATCCGCCGTACTGCGACGTCATAGGAACCGTGGAAGGAATCGGAGAGGTCACATATGCTGAGTTGGCGGAGAAGCCCCGCCAGGTTTTGAGTCTTGGATTTGAGCTCGGGGATCAACTCTTTCGCCGTGGAACTGACAATTGCCCTGTCCAGCGCCTTTGTAACTTGGTCAGCAAGTTTGATCGACTCGGCCAATATTTGCTTCCCCATGGTTGGTTTGCAATGGTAATCAAATTAAAACATACAATCAAGTTTTAACAAGAAAAATGAAAGTGTCCGAAACAAGAAAAATCAAGAAGAAGAAAAAATAAAAGAGAAGGAAAATCGATAAGAAATTATTTTACATGTTACAGAATGAGTCGTCTTCTCAAGTGAAAGATGAAGCAAGAGAGTGATATTGCAAATATAAAGCAAAACGGGTTTAGAGCCTTTGACCAGGGTGTTTTTTTCCACGTTTAAACGGTGTTGTGTTAGGAACCGGCGTTTAGAACCTCATTACACTAGTACAAAAACATGTTTGCGCGACGCTTGCGCGACGAAGGTATGCGTCGCACAAAGCTGTTTTGCGCGAAAATAGCTTTGCACTACTTTGGCTACATCGCGCAAGATTTTGAAGCAAAACCAAGAGAAGAAGCCAGTTTACAGCTCTAAATATTAGATTTTGTGGTATTCACTTGTGTAAATATTTTAAATTAATGATCAAATCATTTCATTGTATTCATATAGGGTCAATGAGTGTAGCTCTAAAAAATCATCAAAATTAGAGTTAAAACTACCATTAAATCGTGATTTTTCGTTTATAACCGTCGAAATTTTTTGTCCTGTTACTTGATCTCTGAATGTTTTTTTTTTGAGATTTTTTACGTATGTGATCTCGAAGTATATACAAACAAGTTTGACGATTTGATCGTTGAAACTAATTTCGTACAATGTGTTTCCCATCAAGTTCATTGGTATATATATTTAGTAAGTAGATTTTAATTTATTTATTTTGTACTTATAAGCAAAAGGGCAAAAGAAAAGCAAAACGGAAAAAATAAAAAATAAAAAAAACATTTTGCGCGACGTAGGTACACCTGCGTCGCGCAAAGCTTTTTTGGGCAACGTTGGTGTACCTACGTCGCCCAAAGTGTTTTTTTTTTTCTCCTTTTGCTTTTTCTTTTGGGGTTCTTGCATTACCTTTTTCTTTTGTGGTATCTACTTGTGTAAATGTTTTAAATTGACGATCAAATTGGTTCATTGAATTCATATAGGGTTAAAGAGTGTAGCTCTAAAAAATCAACAAAATCGGAGTTAAAACTATCGTTAAATCGTGCTTTTTCGTTTATAACCGTCGAAAAGTTTTGTCTCGTTACTTGATCTCTGAATGTTTGTTTTTTTGTATTTTTGGCGTACGCAATCTCGAAGCATATGCAAACAATTTTGATGGTTGGATCGTTGAAACTAGTTTCGTACAATGCGTTTCCCATCAAAACGGTACATTCACTAACACTTAGAGTTTATTTAAGGGAGTTTTAACGAAAAGCCCACGGTACTGTTCACCTTAACGAAAAACCATATTTTTACACTAAAAAGTCAAAACTGGTACTATTCACTTTACCCTTTATTTTGTTCTTATCATTAAAACTCAAAGTTTTCAAGCCCTTTTCATTAGTTTTCCTTTTATTAAATACTTTCATCAAGTATAACATAAGATTTTGTGGTATCCACTAGTGTAAATATTTTAAATTAAAGATCGAATTAGTTCATTGTATTCATATAGGGTCAAGGAGTGTAGCTTTAAAAATTCATCAAAATCGGAGTTAAAACAACCGTTAAATCGTGATTTTTAGTTTATAACCATCGAAAAGTTTTGCCCCGTTACTTGATCTCTGAATGTTTGTTTTTTGATATTTTTGACGTATGTGATCTCAAAGTATATACAAACAAGTTTGACGGTTTGATCGTTGAAACTAATTTCGTACAATACATTTCCCATCAAGTTCAATGGTATACATATTTAGTAAGTAGATTTTAATTTATTTATTTTGTACTTATTAGCAAAAGGGCAAAAGAGAAGCAAAAGGCAAAAAAAAAAAAAAGCACTTTGCACAACGTAGGTGCACCTGTGTCACGCAAAGCTGTTTTGCGGGACGCAGGTGTACCAACGTCGCGCAAAGTGTTTTTTTTTTTCCTCCTTTTGCTTTTCTTGTGGTATCTACTTGTGTAAATATTTTAAATTGACGATCAAATTGGTTCATTGTATTCAAATTTGTGATCAGGGTTGTTCATAAGGTTGTTGCATATAATTTGTTACTTGCTCAATCTAAATATACATTATCCGTACTTGTAGAGCCTTATTAAACAAGTCGTTTTTGTGTTCATGTCAAGAGAGTCCAACATTTCTGTGTCCATACAGATTACAGACAAGCTCGGATGCTTCTCTGTAATCTGTATGGACATAGAAATGTTAATTAATCGCTGCTTAGGTATATGTTGATTAATCGAGGGTTTGGGACGTGTTGATTAGTCTGTTGAACCACCATCAGCAACATAAAAGTAGAACACCATGGCATCAAGAGCACCGTAACACTATTATCTGAAAACCTTGATATTTAACATTTCGAAAAAATCATATGGTCAGAGGAGTTGCTAACATCAGATTCTATGCATGTGCATATTTAGTGCAACCATACTATAGAAGATTCACTAAAGCAATTGATTACTTAGATGTTTTCTCTTCAATTAACTGCTACCTACCACATATTGTTTCTGTCAGATCATTGAATCAATTGATTACTTAGATGTTTCCGTCAGATCATCGCAGAGGTCGATTCATTGAAGGAGGAAGTGACAACCCTAAAGGGTCAGCGTGAGGTCCAGGGCGAGTAGATGAGGGAACAGATAAGGGCCCAGGGCGAGCAGCTGCAGGCCTATGCCGGGCATATGAGAGGTCTGGTACGAGCGCATACAGATGACCGGCCTCCAAATCTCGCTACCAGTACCTGATCTTGCTACTACACCTTCGACCTCTGAGCCACTTCACCCTGCCGATACCCAGTAGCCACTTCACCTAGTATTTTCTTTTTTATTCGGACATCTTTTATGTACATTTTCATATATTTTATAATTAAATACTTTTCTTTGGTTAATTAATTATTGTTTAGAATTTAATTACAATATTATTAAAAAATTAAGAAAATAATATTTTTGACCAAAACCAAAAAGTGATCTAATCCACTTTGCGCGACGAAGGGGTTACATGCGTCGCACAAAGTGGCTTTGCGCGACGTAGGTTGCGTCGCGCGAAGTCCCTTTGCGAGACATAGGATGCGTCGCACAAAGCCACTTTCCGCGACGAGGGGGTTACATGACTTTGCGCAACGTGACTTTGCGCGACGCAACCTACGTCGTACAAAGTGGCTTTGCGCGACGCATGTAACCCCTTCGTCGTGCAAAGCCTTCTGTCACTGCCTTGCCGCAACGGTTTTCGCACGACAAAGGTTCGTTGGGCAAATTTTTGCGCGACCTTTTTTGACTTTGCGCGACGAAGGACCTACGTCGCGCAAAGTGTTTTTTGTACTAGTGATTAGCTTGTCGGTTAGGGTTACTCCAAGATTTTCTAAACATCCAAACCCCTGTTAGATTAAGGGTTTTCTCTTCAACTTGTTTTCCGGCTTTGGACCTTTTTTTTCTTTTTAATGTAATTTAGAGTAATAATATCACTTATATGAACTAGTTTTATAAATGATCATGCAAGTTGTTTGTCTCACAAGGCAAAGGTTTAGAAAGGATAAACCAAGATCTTCAACTTTAACATCTTATTGTAATTCTACTGACCAAAATAAGGCAATATCGATATGTAAAAGTATGTACTCAAAATACTTAGAAATAAACTTCTATAAAGTAATAAAAGTAGTTTTTGGTAGCCTGAAATTTTGTTTCACATATTTTTATATGAAATTTATTAAAAACATATTCATCACGTACTAGGGATTCATACAGCCGAACTCATTTAATAGGATAAGACTTTGTTGTTGTTGTTATCAACTTTCACTCCGAAAGTACACTTTTTTGAGTTTATCTTTAACTAGTGCTTCCTCTTCTATCGAAAACTTCCTCAAGGCTGCTATATGATCTAGCTTAACTTGACCACAAGATCATCAATATAAAACTCCAAAGTATGCCCAATCATATTATGAAAGATAGCATCCGGTTGCCCTATAATACACCCATCAAACTAAGAGGCATGACCACATAACAGCACCAACTGCTCTTGACCACATATAAGTTGTCTTCTAATGCTAATTTGATCTGGTTGTACTCTCCCAGCCATGAATGACAGGATTTGATGCCTGAAAACTGCATATATAAGCAAATCCTGAATCGGCATTGGTATTGGTTACTCATACTTTTAGAGTTGCTTGATTTAGATTCTTGTAATCTACACAGATCCTCATTACTCTGATGATTTAGGGTTTAGCGTTTAGGGTTTGTGTCGGTTACTTAAATCATGTTTTCTAAGGCCATCCAAAGTATGAGTAACCAATGCCGATGTACGCCTTAGAAAACATGCTAGTAACCTCGTAAACTCTTCCTTATCCTTTACTTTTGTCTCAGAAGACACTCTCTTTTGAGTTTGTTGGACTGGTCTGTAACCTTCTTTTAAGTTCAATGCATATTGAAGGCAAGAGAGAATGATTTTTTCAATTTAAGAGGATTAGAAGGGTTTAGACATGAAGAAAACCTGTTAGCTTCAACTTAGTCACCGTTTTTTCATTTCTTCGCAACAACTTTGAAAATAATGTTTTATCTAGTAAATCTCATCATCTACACCGAACAAAACCTAAATGTGGATTTGGTTGTTGATCACAAAAAAGAAAAGGTGGATTGGGTTCCAAGTTTCCAACCCATGTCAGCGCAATTGTTTCTAATTGTTTACTAATTTGAGACTTTGGCAAAAGAAGTTCCTCAGTTCCTCTCAAAACACTTTGTGACCGATTTACAATACTTCATGTTTATGATTGAAACTATTCATATGATAAATTACTTTGTAAGTATCACATATGCAAAAAATCAATTAGAAATAAGATCGTTTAGTCAATCAACTATAGCAAATAAATAGACAGTACGCAGTGATTTTATCGAATTCATTCATTTGTTTTTATACAGTTCGATGACTTAATAATCTCATATTTTATTGATTTTATATAGAAATGAACTTTAAATAAGTTAATATTACGAGATTTCAATCATAAACACAAGTTTCCTCAAGTTGATCTCAAAGTATTTTGAGGAGAAACTCGTCCTCATCGTTTGAGGAGCTAGTTAATTACTTTGTAAAAAGACCTATTTCTGCTAGGTCATATACACACATGTTTTGTCCTTTAAGAGCGCGTTTACGTACACGTAATGGGAATCAAAACATGGAATCGTATTCCGATTACGGACCACTCCTGTGTTTACTAAATTTTAAGGAATAAAAAATATGGTGGGATCCACACAAAGTTTGGAATTCAATTCCTCACTTTGGAGGAATTGGATCCCTTGATAGTAAGTGGTATTTGAGTTCCTGAAGAATGAGGGAATGGGGAATCCATTTTTCATACCCATAATGCCTTCACATAATTGCTGAAATTCCAATGATAAAACCAGCTCCCGTGCCTAGCGCTAGTTTGTCTGCTTCTCCCTCACTACCGCCCCCTTCCTGTCTTCCAAAGGCCACATACCCACCATCATATTCCTAGACAACAACGACAACCAGAAAACAAGATCAAGCGAAAGCTGAAGAAGAACCCATTTTAGTTATTTCTTTTTAACACAATGCTAAAAACCAAACTCCTCACATTCAAATCAACATGATATACCCCGTAAACTAAACTTCAAAGAAATTACATTACCACAACCAGCACTTCCCATAGGCCTCAAACCCACTGTGAATTTCAAATCGTTGAAAGATGATTGAGGCAGAGATAGAGAGAACGGTTGGGTTGGGGTTTGGTTGGTTAGTTTTTTATTTTTTATTTTATATCAATTGACTAGATTTCCTATAAGTTCTTATAAAATATTTATTTATAATAAAGGGCATTCTAGTAATCATACAAATTTTCATTCCGATTCAAGTGAATTAGTAAACAACTTATATTCAAACAAGACCATTTATACTCCGATTCCAGAAAACTGTAGTAAACAGCTTTAATGGAAATCTGGATTTCAATTCCTCCTCAATTCAATTCCCCCTCGATCCAATTCCATCTATTTTGATTACGAATTAGTAAACGGACCCTAATGTAACTTGATTGAACCGTCAAGCCCTTGGTAGTTTTTCTCTATTGCATGAACCCAGTTGTGGTTGTAATCTGCTATACTTCATTAAAACTTATTTTTGTCACACATCATAAATTGTATAGCACAACCAATAAATCCCCAAGACCTGCAAAACGATGTACACTTAGAACAACCATCGTAGTGTAGCCGGAGCCGCCACCCTTTCAGATCCACACCAACTCTAACATCACACGTCTCGGTGAACGTTTAAACCAAATCCTATGCAGAATACAATTGCTGAATACTTGAGTTCAAAAGTGGTCCGAGATGGTTATAAACTAGAAAACCAGAACACCTTTCATACACCTCTCTTACTTCCAATCTTGTACCTTCCTATCATTCCGGTGACCAGGTGGGCTAGTCACAATTCTCGCGCTAATGCTTGCAGTTCTTAGAAGTCTGCGGAATTCTGATAGGCTGATCCTCCCATCTTTGTCGATGTCCGCCTCTTCAAGAAGTGGATCAATAGAACCTTTTAGACCAGTGTGCTGCAAAAGAAAAGAAAGCAATATCGTATATTAGCAAAATTAACAAGACCACCGCTCGAACCAATTCGGTGTGCCATGTATCCGTGTCATCTGAGAAGGAAGGGGGATAGTCAATGCATGGAACTAATACTAACCATTCTAAGTTCCTCCGGAGTTATGAACCCATCTTTATCTATGTCGAATTTCTCAAAAGCTGTCCGTGAGCGCTGCAGCCACTTCTCTGAGTCATGTTCCTCCAATTGATGCACATGTAGAGTAGCCGCGACAAACTCAGTGAAGTCCACAAGCCCGTCGGTGTTGATGTCAATCTGAATCAAGCAAGTAAACAACCATATTTCAAACCGTACAGAGAAAGCAACACAAAAAACACTGATATAAAGATCAATGTTAGATTCACATCGCCTTGGGTGGAGTAAGGGTAAGAGGGATTCCAACGAGAAAGAATCATAAGGGGAAGAAGACCCTAAGAGACTGGCATAAAGAAGAACATAATACAGAGGCAGGGTTTTCCCCTTGTAGAGAGAAGGAAAAAAGAAAAAGGAAAAAGTTGTGGGGTTGGCATACCGCTTCCAGTATCTCAAGAACACGCGAATCTTTCAATTTCCAAGGGACATCTTTAGCAAGCGCCTGCAATAAAGACATCATTTAGAAGTTAGAGAGGTATCAAATTCTACATTCCATAAAGAAATAGGTATCAATAAAGACATCATTGAACTTAATGGGATAAAGGTTTACCTGTCTCATTTCTTCAAGACTAATAGAACCATTCTTATCCACGTCAATTGCATCAAATTGATCTTTGAGATCAGACAGCTCCTCGGGATTAAGTGTGCTAGCTAATGCCTGCAAGGATATAAATTTTGAGTAACAGATATTAAATACAAAACACACTTGTCTTTGATGCATTGGAAACTCCAACAGAAGGAAATCTTTCTTACCCTTAGAGCAAACTGTTTCAAACGACTATATTTCACGAACTGGCGCATGTTGTTGAGAACGGATATATCGATAGGAATCTCTGATGCATTCCCCCCTTCTCTAACCCACGGGTGTGCTGAAAATAGAACGAACTGTTAATCCCCCAAAAGAGCTAATCTTTTATCACTTCAATAATTGCCGTGAAATAAACTAATAACGGTCTCTGGGTATTTGACTATTGACACCAACAACTCAATTGCAAAGAAAGAAAACATTGGAAAATCATTTCCAAGCCCACTAACTTGAACTTTCACAAATACATTAGCCTTTCCAGTGCTAGTGTAATCAGCATTATTTCTACCAGAATAAGATCTAGGGACATACATAGTGCCTGAGCAGCAGTTAGCCTCGCCCGAGGATCCTTCACAAGTAACTTCTTAACAAAATCTTTAGCACTGTTACTTATGCTTGGCCATGGTTTGCGACGAAAATCAGGCTTGTTCCTTAAGACCTGCAATAAAGGAGAGGTAAGTCTACTAACAGAAAATGGCGGGGAGGGTGCCACTATGCAAATAATGAAATGGCACACAATTCTTGCCCCCAAAAAACAAAAAGTAAAATCCAACAGAGAAGTTTATTAGTATACAAAATTAAGAATGTACTACACCTCCTTAAATATACCATCTTCGGTCTTATCCCAAAATGGACGCCTCCCACAAAGCAAAATGTAGGTAATAACGCCAATACTCCAAACATCTGACTCAGGCCCTGACTTGCGTCTCAATACTTCAGGAGCAACATAGTAAGCACTGCCAACAATATCTTGAAACTTCTTTCCTGCATTTTCAGTTTAAACAACTTTATAGTTTTCAAATACAAATGGCCAGAAACCTCGTCACAAGAAATAGATGAACAACACTGACAGGAACTTGTAAATCTCTTGATCAAATATTTCTAGGACTGCAAGTATGCATACCTGGTTTTATGAAGTCAGACAAACCAAAGTCTGTGGCCTTCAAAGGTGAGTCTAAGGATTTTGACTTGAAAAGAAAATTCTACAAGCAAAGAATAAAGGTAAGGTTACAACAATCTAGAGGTTACAAATATCTAGAACATAACAGTTGATGAATTCGTGTTAATGAACTTGTTTATACCTCAGGCTTCATGTCACGGTGCACCAGACCATGTAAATGACACTCAGCTGCAACCTTGAGCATCTGCCTTACAACTACTGCAGCATCTTTTTCAGTGTAACGGCTGTCCTTCCTGATTAACCAAGAACAAGGATATAATTGCAATGTTACAAAAGATATCACAGAACAACTTTCATGGTCAACCAGAAATCAGATTAGTATTTATCCAGGACTAAAGGAATCTTACTTCTCTAAAATCCGATCCAGCAACTCACCACCTTCACATAACCTGAAAGGGCAGAAAATTGAAGACAATATGAGCAAGATATCAATAGGATGATGAAACATCCACTTACATTATTATAAAAAATAATGTCTCAGAAATGACGAAGATCCCATAACCAGAAAAGGAGTGTATATCAATCAAAAAAAGGAAAACAATGGATAATCTGAAAAGAATATAAAAAGGAAACTTACTCCATAACTATATAAACATAAGATTCATCTTCAAATGCATCATAAAAATGGACCACATTCTCATGGCCTGCAAGCTCCTGTAATATCCTGACCTCTCGCTTAACATCTTCAACAGCAATAGGTAGAATCATCTGCCGCCAAACCAAAGATCATTCAAGCACTAATAGAACAATTAACAAAGACGAAGGAAAAATATTTATCTCGCCAATGAACGCAGTAATACTCGTGATTAACAGCTACATGTTCAGGAAAACTGGCTGAAAAGAAACAAAATGAAATACATATTTCAACACTTGTGGCATGAACAGAAAGCTCAAACAAACAATGACTTTGCTAACGATGCCTGCTATAAAATCAAAGGCATGACCCCACAAAACTTAAGAGTAATTGTTAGTTGCTACCTGCAACTATATATATGCAATCAGCTAAACTAACAATTGAATGAAGAGGTGCTCAAAGTGATCAAACTTTCAGAAACCACAACTGAACCCCAAAAAGTGGGAAGCTTTAACTCTCCACTCCTCAGAAAGACCCACACAAAAGACTGCTCAACAACATTTCATATCTTATTTAACAATTGAACTCCACCCAAATAGAATCTTTCACAATTCATCAAAAGGAAAATGAAGAAATGGGAAAAACTTATCAGCCCCAAATTGTCATACAACCAAATGAGATCAAGAATAGCAACTTTCCTATCAATGATCCCAAAAAAATACAAAACCCAATTCATAAATTTGAGATTCCAATCCAATACCTTGTTCTTATCAATCCTCTTGACCGCAACTCGATCCCCATTTGCCCTATCGGTTGCAACATACGTGTACCCAAATTGCCCATGACCCAACAACTTCCCGATCGTGTACCGCTTATCGAAATTCTTATCGTACCCGAAATCGGTCCGCTTTCCGCAGGGAACGGCCCCCTTCCGGCTCCTGGAGTTGAGCTTGGTTTTAGGTTTATGAACAGCCTGCCTCTTGGGCGGCTCATTGGGTCTGTGGGTGGGTCTCTGTTCCTGCTTCCCGGCTGTTGTCCTCTGTTTCCGGTTGTGATTGGAGGCGGCGGTGCCGTGGGCGTTGTTGTTGCTATTTGAGCCACTGACCTTGACGGCGGAGAAGCAAATTCCCATGGTTGACCCAGAAGATAGAAAACAGAGAAAGGAAGAGGGGTTTTACTTTTCAGAGGTTTTGATCGAAAACCAATGCTGGCGGAGAAGGAAATCGATCATTCATAGAAAGGATCAGAGAGACATATAGATACAGAGATATATAAATATAACGAGATGGGATTAGGAAAGATTGGAGCAGATAGGTGGAAGAAGAGAAGAAAGAGAGGGAGCAGACGGAGGGGGATGGTCAAAAGAGGGTTTTTTTGACAAGCCAAAGGGAAAAAAAATTAAATTAAATAAAAATACAAAGAGAGAGAGAGAGAGAGAGAGAACGGGCCTGCGGAGGGCGGTGGTGGAGCGGAAGCTCCACCGTTTTTCAGTTTTTCGTTGGGAGGAGAGCGTTATTATTATTTACTTTCAAGATAAATTTTGGGAATTTCCTTCCCTTTTATGTCTTTGATTGAAAAAAAAAAAAAAAAAACAATTATTTTTTTTTTTTTTTGGAAAATTCGAGAAGATATATATACACACGGGATGTATGTGCAACGCGGTCTTAAGTATTGCGTTAACAGTTAAAAAGAGATCAATAGTTGGGAATAAAAGATATAAGAGTGGAACTTTAACGAAAAGCACCTGGTACTGTTCACTTTAACGAAAAACCACATTTTTACACTAAAAAGTCAATCATGGTACTATTCACTTTACCCTTTATTTTGTCCTTATCATTAAAACTCAAAGTTTTCAAACCCTTTTCATTAGTTTTCCTTATAATATAAGCACACGTAATAACGCGGCAAGAGTTTCAAAATAAGAAAAGAGAATAAAGATAGAAGAGGAAAGTGAATTTATCGAGTGAGGGGTGAAACAATGAAAATAGCAAATTGTGAGTTCGCAATTGTAGGTAATAATCGTAATTTTGTAATGAGAATTGTTATTAGCATTCTAAAAATCTTATTTGATACTCTAAATTTTCTATTATTAAAAAGAAAAATATATTAAAAGTATAAAATAAGATTTTTGAAGTGCTAATAACAATTTTCTTTCGTAATGAAAAACAATTAAATCTTTCACAAAATAAATAAATAAATAAATCTTGGAAGTATATTATGTGTTGCTTATTTTTTGTTACTGCAGGGATTAGGTTTTGCTGATGTTATCTTTTTCTTGATTTTTCCTAATTTTGTTGGGTAGATTTTGAATCGTGATCCTACCTCAAAACCAAACGCCACAACGACAACTATACACCAACTAGTCCAAGGCTGGCAAAACAATAACTACACTATAAGGGCAAACAACATAACAATTTGAAGGTAGGGTCCCAGAATGTTTAAGGACTTGTATCGAAGTACTTTTAAAATGATTGAAAGTGTTTTTGATGAAAATGTTTACCAATCATTTAGTGAAAATAGAAATGAATCCTGGAAAAACATTTGAATTGCTTCCTGGAAGACGGACATTTTCTCTAAAAGTGTTTTCAGTCGTTTTAAAAACACTTCCAAATAAATCATAAAGTTCTCAACTACTTTCAAGGAAGAGACATCACCTTTTAGTACGTAATAACTTACGAAGGGCCGAAGTATCTTACTCTTGTATTTATCTTTTTATTCACGTGTTATAATCACGACTTACGAGATAAGAAAGATAGGAACAACAATAATAAACAGTATGGAACACAGAAGTTTAATTTACCTTTAATAGTGGTGGTGGCAAGTTTTGGAGAAGTTCAATTCTTTTATTTCTAAAGATTCGTGCGTTGTTTCTCTCCATCCAAACCTAGTAGGTTGCAGTAGCTAAACACAAGTAATCTTTTCGTGATATCAATCAATGCAGATGGGGAAATTTACCAAGGAACTCCACAATCATTAATTTAGCCCACCTTAGCTAGGTTCCCTCAGTATGCGGGCAATCAAATGATTAAGAAATTATGATTTCGAGCGAGTGTACCTAGGTGGTGGTTCGATTGGGTGCCAACCGTTGTATACACTCAACCATACATAATCAAAATCGATAGAGGTGGTTGCGTAAACGTGAATGATCGTTGTATCGTTGCTAAATTTTCACGTAAACGATTACGCGACCATCTTTTGGATGTTTTTGTCAAACTAATTCCTCAATATAACAAAAATATCGACAGATTTTTCACGGAATGATTAAAATAATTTATGGTGGACAAACTCAGAAATAACTTCTATCGATTTTCATTGTTATAAATCAAAATAAGGAGTTATGTCAATGTAAAAAACCTTAACTTTACTATAGAAGTAATACACCGTGTTAACTTTACGGCAGAAATGATGAAGCTCATGGAAATGTTTCATCTTAAGTTAACTAGCTCAATTTATTAGACCAAAAGAAAAACTATATAAAGTTAGCCAAACTAGTTCCAATATAAGTTTAGAAACAACATTGTTTTGATAAATGATGTGTGCAGGAAAGAGAAATTTTAACTTTAAGTGTATGACCAAGAAGTAACCTTGTTGAGAGTACTAATCTCATCGAGAAAAAAAGAGATTTTGTATGTGTGGATGCAAATTTCTTCCTCCTTGATCTTGGACAATTTTGCACCTACAAAACAATTAACACCTTAGGTTAAGGCCAAGAGCCTCACACGCCCACGATGAATGGGGGGGCTTTGGCCGAAGAACCTCCGATGCCAAAGTTAGAATTTAGAGAGAAAGAGTGTTTAGAGAATTTTGGGATTTTTGCCAAAGTGTTGGAATTGGCTTTTTTGGTGAGAATGAGAGTATATTTATAGGGATAGGAGGTGGCTAGGATTTTTTGGGTTTAATTTAGGTTTAATTAGGAGTTACAAAATTGATTATTTGTATAAATGGGGTAATAAAATGGAGAAAAATGAAAAAGGTTAGGAAAAGGGAGGTGGCCGGCCTCTTAGTAGTTTTAGGTGTGAATGGGTGTTTTATTTGATAATTAAGGGATTGATTAGGTAATTAATCCTTTAATTAATCAATTTTTAGGGAATATGAAAGGAAAATATCATTTAGCTAATTGATTATCTAAATAATGGAATACAAAATATATAGAATACATTAGGTTTTAGGAATTACCTTATAGAAAGGATTTGATGAAATAGGCTTTAAATTGTTACCTATTTTGGGCACTTTTGACTTGGTTTAGGGATGATTGCCCGCTGCTCGCGCATAGGAATCCCAGTATGCCTCAAGGGTATTTTTGTCCTCTTTTACCCAAGAATCCACGTGTCGCCTTGTGATTATTTTTGGCTCCATAAATGCCCCCACACCTGTTGGGCTGCTCGTAGGAAAGGGCAGCAGGTGTAGAGATCATCTTGCTTTAGGAAACGTGGGATTGCTTCTTATTTTGATGTAGATTCTCTCTTTAATAGAAAATTAGATCCTTATAGGAAAGGGAAATAAATTTCTCTCAAAGCCTATTTAAGTCCACCTTAAGTGGGTTATTAAATCAACTTTGGAAAGCGATTTATTCTACCCTACAAGAGAGAGATAGCTTAGAGGATATTTGTTCCCCCTCCTCTAGCAATTTTCTACATCTTGCCCGTGCAAAGGACTGTCTTTCGTTGCTTTCTTCGTCTTCTTCATGCCGCACTGAGGTAAGAAAAAATTAATTTTCCTTGTCTTCTTCTTGGATGGGGCTACCTCGGGGCAGCCGTCGGAGTGGTGCGGCATGTCGGCTGGCATGGGCCAGGAGTCGGCTCAGCATGGGCCGATGAGGTATTGTGGCAGGGACCACTGCTTTAAGCTGCTCGACTTGGCTAGAACCAAAGGCAGCTTGTATGGCTGGGGCCACGGATTGTAGCGATGTGGCGCAGTGCTAGGCAAGTCACATGGCTCATGTCTTTTTGGGCTTTTGGACATGACGCGAGCTAGGCAGGTGATTGAGAGAAATGAAGAGGTTGCTGGCCTCATGAGCTGCTGGAATGTTGGGTTGAACTCCCATGCTGGGTACCACAAATGGCGTTGGCTATTTTAACTCTCTTCATCAGGAGAAACGTGGGTGGCTCCCAAAATAATAGGTGAATAGGATCAAGGCGGATGCATTGGCTCGTCCAATCACCATTGTAGATCCTGCTGCAAGTGAAGGTGGGAAAAGGGATCTTCCCTGCCTGCTCAAGAGATGCCGGCTGAGGAAAAAACAAAAGACTTCTTTCGCTGCTTATGCAAAGGATGAAAAGTTGATTGCTGCTTATAATCAAGTGATCCACTTCAAGAGAATCGTCGATAGGCTTGAACCCCAAGTGTTGGAACTTCAAGGTGTACTAAAGATCAACGAAAGTTTGAAGAAAGAAGTGGATGAGCTACAGCGCGTCCATGTTGGTATTGGTGAAGTAGTTAGAGAAGTTGGTGCCCAGGCTGGAGCAGTCGAGGGTGATGCCGCTGCTAAGAGCTTCGCGGCTGCTGAAGGTGTGGCAACTGAATAGTCGTAGGATGTCCAGGCTGCTAAAGTGTAGTCATCTAGGTAGCCTTTATGATTTTCTTTGTTTTTCCTTGTAGCTCTTGTTTTGCTTGAACTCCTTTGGCCTTTGCCAGTCGTTTATAAACATGTTTTCCTTAGCTTTTCTTCATTTTTGCTTTTTTTGTTCATGCCCTAACCTTTAGACTTGATAGACCAGTGGCAAGCATGCTACTTTTTATAAGCAAACAAGCTCGCGTAGCCTATGCAGCCGTAGGTGTTGGTGTAGAACTTTGCAAAGTTGTTAGCCATTGGGTTGGCAACCGGATGCCTTACTTACAGAAGCAGACAAGTCCGCGTAACCACTAGGCTGTTAACCTTGACTTTCTCAAATTCCGTAGGTTGCGTAGCAAGTATCACAACACTTTAGGACTTGGTGTAGGTTGTTCCGCGCTTGGCAGAGGTGAAGCTTATTGACTACGTAACATGTCGGCAGTGGATAAAATTTCGTATATGCGTGCTAGCTTGTTTAACCTTTCACAAGAATGTGCGGTTGTATAAGTGTAGTGCGGCTTTACTGCTTGAAGGGCAAGCCGTAGGCAGTCTTCCGGAGTCCGTAGGCTACCTTAGTGCACTCGATAGCAGCATTAGGATTCCAGGGCAGCCGTCCATCGGATGTACTGCGTAATGTGCCCTCTCCGTCTCTAGGGCCCCGTTCCCCACGGATTAGGCCAAGAGACCTAAAATCCTTCAGTTAGCTAAGCCTTGAAAAAGACCATTGCGGCTACTTCTAGGAATCCCGGTGCAAGCCATCGTGCATCTAGTTATACTAGGGCAGCCCAGCTCATCCACATCTGGATATTCGGAGTGTAGAGTTTCTCCTCCCGTTCTCTGAGAGCTGACCTATGTGGGTGTCAGGGAATTGGTTTACCCTCTCGTGTTGGAGAGCAATTAGTTTACCCTCTTGCACTGGAGAGCATGGTTGGTCCCTCGGGGGGCGCAATTCCTGCGGTAAGTCCCTAAGAATGGCACAGCCTTCTTTTGAAGTGCAGGAGTGATCAGTTGTTGTAAGCATACAGCCAAGCCAAGTCGTGATTACTTCTGAATTCCTCATTGAAAAACGAGTTAAACGAACGAGAACTTAGATGTAAGGTAAGAACTGCATAACAACTGGATAATCCTCGATTGGTGAGGTAGTGTCCGTCAAGCTGCTTGAGTCTTCGGGCTTTGATGTAGCGAGAGGTCACACATAGTACTTCCTCATATTGTAGGCGTTCCACTGTTTTTCGATCTTTTTGTCGTTTTATGGTGGCGATGGTGTAATTGTTCTTCCCACCTATTCTGCTGATCTTGTACGGACTTTCCCATATGGGATCCATATTTTTTTAGCCTTTTCTGCTGGCAGTGATGAAGGTTTTTCTTATGACCAGATCTCCGGGCTGGAACTGCCGGATCTTGGCCCTTTTGTTGTAGCTGGAGAGGAGTTGATGCTGTTAGGCTGCAATGCGAGTGATAGTCTATTCGCGCCTTTCTTCTGCCAGATCTAAGCTTGTGGCCATCTCCTTTCGGTTGCTCGTCTTTTGGTTGTGCAATATGCCCATAGACATCCTTGGAGTTTGTCTGGCCATTTTCTTTTCTTATTGGTGAGGGATTTCTTGTGGCAGTCGAGGATCATCTTAGTGGATGCTTTGGCCTGCCTATTGCCTTGAGGATATCTTGGCGTAGACATGTGCTGCTTGATGCCATATTTTTGGAAGAACTTCGCTAAATCTTTGCCCATGAATTGCGGGCCGTTGTCGATGACGATGGATTAAGGGATGCCAAATCGGCAAATGATACTCCTTCATATGAAGCACTCTATGTCCGTCTGAACCATGATCGTCATGGGCTCTGCTTCTACTTATTTGGTGAAGTAATCGGTTGCCATGATCATCATGCCTTTGCCCCTGGTAGTCTGGCTGGTGATTAGCTAGGACTCGGAATGAATGGAAAGTTTTTTCACCACCAAGTCTTTTGTCATTCGAAGGCCTGCTAGTGGGGCTTCGTACTCTGCTTTGTTGTTAGATGCTTTGAAGCTTAGAATAATCGCCTGCTTGAGCATTGAAACGTCTGGGGTGGCAAGAACCACGGCTGCTCACGAGCCTTCGTAGTTGGATGCGTCGTCGACATGCAAATGCCAGAAATCTCCATTGAGGAAGCAGGTGTGGCTAAAGTGTGCTCGGCTGCCTTCGGGCCGTCGTTGGGCCGAGTTGTTGCGTTCGTCAGAAAACTTTGCATCTGCCAGGGTCTATGCCTTTATTGTCGCAGGTTTGGATTCGACGGAATAGTGCGTCATGATGATGACTGCTTCTGTTTAAAGGTAAAACTTAAGCTTTTGGGTTACAACAATTATCGCCAAAGTTAGCTTTTGAATTTTTAATAGCAGTGAGATGAGCTTTTGAACTGTAGAATACAGGTAGTCTGGCCCCCATCTCTTCTCGCATTATGGTAGAGCTTATTGCTACTTTAGATACTGTTAAACATGCGAATAAATCCTCCGCTGCTTCTAGAGAGGTGATGTCGGGTACTTCTTCAAGTCCTTGAATGTGCATTGGCGAGCCTCATCCCAAAGTGCATGCTTTTCTGCCAAAGCAAAAGAGTCTGCCAAAGTTAGATATTATTTCATGATCAATTTTCTGAATAGCGGGTGGTCTGCTGGAAGTCCTTTTTAGAAGGCTGCTCTAGCTATCGAGTCGTTGCATTCGACTGTTTTTGCCTTCTCTACTTTGAACCTCCTTACATAGTCGCGAAGCGACTCCTTTGGGTTCTTCTTGACGTCGAACAAATGGTCAGACTTCGTTTTGATCGAGCGATAAGATGAATATTCTTTGGTGAAAACCAAAGAAAGTTCGTAAAAATTCCGGATGGATTGTGGCAGCAAGGTGTAGAACCAATCTTGCGCCTCGCCTTGTAGAGTGGTGGTGAATATCTTGCCCATGAGATCATCGTTGTTTCGATAAAGGATCATTGCGCTTCGATAGAGCTTTAAGTGTCTCTCCGGGTCTTCATCCCCTTTGAAAGATGTGAAATGTGGCATGCTGAACTCGCGTGGAGGCTCTGCCTGCTTGATCTCGTCCGTGAAGGGTGACCTGCTTATGTTGGTCATGTTTCGTCGTAATGCCTCGTCGGTGACCTCGTTGCGTTGGAAATCATGCAATCATTTGGTCAATAGTCTCTCTACTTCTTCCTGAATTTGCCTTTGTTGGGGTAGCGGAACTCTCGGCTGCCCCTAGCCATGACTTGCTGGTCTAGGCTACTCTTCCATGTGTTTGGCTCGTCTATGTCGCGGATACAGTGCATGTGGTGCGTTCCTAGCAGGCGAGCGAGTTCTTCGCAGGCTGCTGATTGAACTTGAGCGGGATTGAGTGACTGCTTCTTTCCGTCCGTCATGCTGCCTACTCTGATGTGAGGTGGATGATGCTCCTTATGGGCTTAGCCGCGAATGGACATTTTGCCCGGAAGGTTGCTCATGTTGACTATCAGAGTATGACCCCAACCGTGAATGTATGCTCATCCGTGGGCCTAGTCGAGAGTGCATGCTCCTCCGCGCGCTAAGACGGGAATGTACACTGCCCAAACGTTCAGCTCGTGGCTGGTCGAGTGGCTGCTTATTGAGACGTTGCTGGAAAGGTCTGTATGCCCTTGTCCTACTTCGGGATACCTCGTCCGGGGCACGTTGGATCCCGATGCGTTGCAAAAGTTGATTCACCAAGGTTGTCTGTTGTGCAAGGACGCTCATCAACTCTATGACTTGTCGAGACAAGTGTTGTTCGCCATTTGGATTGGAAAAGCTTGGAATGAATGCGCCTTCTCGGGCAGTGGAAGGGTGGTAGACTCCGGGCACGAGATTTGAGTTGGGAAATGTCAAATCCGTGAAAAAATATGGTGAGAATGCCCCTGGCTCGATGGTAGGTCCGGATGGTTGAGATAGTCTTGGGTCGACTTGGGCTGCTTGGAAAGCCATGAGAGCAGGCTGGGCCGTGAGAATGGCTGCTCAACTAGAGCTGGCTGGGCCACGGGAGTGGGCTGCTCGACTGGAGTTGGTTGGACCACGGGAGTAGGCTGCTCGTCGGGAGCAGGCTGGGTCACGAGAGCAGGCTGTTTGGCAGGAGCAGGTTGGGTCACGGAAGTGGGCTGCTCGACGGAAGCAGGCTGGGCCACGGGAGTGGGCTGCTCGACGGAAGCAGGCTGGACCACGGGAGTGGACTGCTCGTCGGGAGCAGGCTGGGTCACAAGAGCAGGCTGCTTGGCAGGAGCAGGCTGGACCACGGGAATGGGCTGCTCGTCGGGAGCAAGCTGGGTCACGAGAGCAGGCTGCTTTGCAGAAGCAGGCTGGGCCGCGAGAACAGGTTGTTTGGCGGGAGCAGGCTGGGCCGCTAGAGTAGGTTGCTTGGCGGGAGCAAGCTGCTTAGTATGTGATGCAAGCGAATGCGAGGCTTGGGCCCGGGCCCGTGCAAACTTCGATAGCACGACTTGGGCCCGGGCCCGTGCAAACTTGGATGGCACGACTTGGGTCGTGGCCTTGGTGTCGTGAGCCTTGGATGACACTGCTCGAACTGTGATGAATGCACCATGGACCTCGCCACGGATGGCTACCGAGGTAGCCACCGTGGTGGTTCCCATGGTGGAAACTCGTGGTGGTGGTGCTGCTCCACTTATTGTCGCATTTAGCCTCACGGATCTCCGCAATCCCATTTCTTGAACATTAGAATTTTCACTTGTGGAATTTTCTAAATTTCTAGCCATTATATTTTGCTTATACGTTTTATCAAAGAACCTTTGCAAGTAAAAAATTCTAATAATAAAAATGTGTGAAAAATATTCAAATGGACTAGAAAATAAAGAAAAAACCTTTTTGTGCGAGAGTCTTGTACGAGTATGGATTTCAACTCTCAATGAAAGCACCAATTTGTGGATGCAAATTTCTTCCTCCTTGATCTTGGACAATTTTGCACCTACAAAACAATTAACACCTTAGGTTAAGGCCAAGAGCCTCACGCGCCCACGATGAATGAGGGGGGCTTTGGCCGAAGAACCTCTGATGCCAAAGTTAGAATTTAGAGAGAAAAAGTGTTTAGAGAATTTTGGGATTTTTGCCAAAGTGTTGGAATTGGCTTTTTTGGTGAGAATGAGAGTATATTTATAGGGATAGGAGGTGGCTAGGGTTTTTTGGGTTTAATTTAGGTTTAATTAGGAGTTACAAAATTGATTATTTGTATAAATGGGGTAATAAAATGGAGAAAAGTGAAAAAGGTTAGGAAAAGGGAGGTGGCTGGCCTCTTAGTAGTTTTAGGTGTGAATGGGTGTTTTATTTGATAATTAAGGGATTGATTAGGTAATTAATCCCTTAATTAATCAATTTTTAGGGAATATGAAAGGAAAATATCATTTAGCTAATTGATTAGCTAAATAATGGAATACAAAATATATAGAATAAATTAGGTTTTAGGAATTACCTTATAGAAAGGATTTGATGAAATAGGTTTTAAATTGTTACCTATTTTGGGCACTTTTGACTTGGTTTAGGGATGATTGCCCGCTGCTCGCGCGTAGGAATCCCAGTATGCCTCAAGGGTATTTTTGTCCTCTTTTACCCAAGAATCCACGTGTCGCCTTGTGATTATTTTTGGCTCCATAGTATGTGCTTATAAGTAATTGGATTACTTTCCATATAGCCCATTAATTTTACGATGAAACCTTAACTTTCTTCACACATGACCAAATTTTTTATATGTCATCATCTATATGTTATTCTTAACGGTATAATTGCAATAAGACTGCGTGGTAGCAAAGGTCCCCGAACTTTACCCCATGTTTAGTGTTTGTCTCTAAACTCTCATATTAGTTTATCTCATCCTCTAACTTAACTTTGCATTGCATGAGTGGTCCTTTCATTAAATTTGTCTTCTTTTCCGTTAAATTTAAAAGTATAGTTGTTTTTCATACAAAAAAAAATCTAATAATTTAAAAAAGAGAAGAGTTCGACTCTTTGAGGTTAAGGAGGAGTTCCTCCTTAAAATATTTTGTGGCCTATTCACATAATTTCGTGTTTATGATTGAAACCGTTCATATTATAAATCACTATGTAAAGATTGTTGATGCACAAAACCGGATGGTCTTGGAACAACGTAAATCCGACTGTGAATCTGCAAGTAATGTAAATGACACAAGAGTTATCGTGGTTCACCCCAAGGTTTGGGCTACGTCCACACTGATAGTTGATTATGTTTCTCTGTAAGTGTATGGATACAAGTGTTTGGGGGAAGTCCCCGGAGAAAGAAGAGAAGGGAGAGGAGAGCCTCGGTGGTGTGAGGTCTCTCCTGAATGTAATGATAGCTTCTCTTAGCCTTCTTAGGCTTGGCTCTTTTGCTTCTCTAGAATGAGGGTATGAGTCCCCTTTTATAGAATAAGGGGCTCCTCCTCCTTTACAAAGTATGGGCTTTAGTGTGAGGCCTAAATACAAGGCCCAAGGCCCAAATATACGAGGCCCTAAATATGGTATAAACAGTAGTCCCCCAAGTCTTCAGTCAAGAGAGTCTTTTGGCTGGAGACTTGAAATTCAGTCCATGTGTGGGCCGAAGTAACTAAATGTTGTCTTGAACTGATGCTCGATATGAGGCAGTGCTCAATCTGAAATGACGCTCAACTAGAAGTAGCACACGCTGCGAGACTGCTCGGCTCGTGGCTTATGTTGCCTTGGCTAGCTCGGTTTGCGGCGTTGAAGGTGAGGGAGTCCCTTTTATAGAATAAGGGCTCGTTCCTCAATACATAAATGATGGGCTAGAGTTGATGCTCGCGGCGAGGCGGTTGCTCAGCTGGCGGCGTTTCTCTCTAATGAAGGTGAGGGAGTCCCTTTTATAGAATAAGGGCTCACTCCTCAATACATAAGTGATGGGCTAGAGTCCCCCAAGTATTTTTTATGAGGCCCAGTTGAGGCCCAATATATGGTACATAATGTAGTCCCCCAAGTCTTTAGTCAATAGAGTCTGTTGGCTGGAGACTTCAATTTGAATCCATGTATGGGCCGAAGTGGCGGTTGTTCGAAGGCGGTATTTGTATACCCTGCACTGAAGCTTTGTAGGTGAAGCTTTGCAGGTGAAACTTTGAAGCTAGAGCTCTGTAAATGAAGCTTTTGAAGTTGATTGACATGAGTGATGCTCATGAATGTTTATGTTGATTGACATGAGTGATGCTCATGAATGTTGTCATGAGTGATGCTCGTGAATGTTAACATGAGTGATGCTCATGAATGTTGACATGAATGATGGTCATGAGTGTTTATGTATGATTGTCATGAGTGATGCTCATGAATGTTTATGTATGAATGACATGAGTAATGCTCATGTATAATTTGGAATACTGGGCGTACTTTTGATCGCCTGGTTGGAGCGATTTTGGGCTTATGGGCCTTCGCCCTCCACAACATTCCAGTCCAACCCATTTATTTTGGGCTTGTCGTTGTTTTTTTTTTTTTTTTTTTTTTTTTTTTTTTTTTTTTTACCCTCTGATGGGGTTTATACATATTACCCTCGGATGGGGTTTATACATATGTCTCCGAAAGATAATAAATTACATCATTCTGGTAGAATGTTTATTCCTTACTTTTGTTTTTCTCTTTCTTTTCTACTTTTCTTTTGTAATTATCTCAGTGGGTAGCCATATTTTCTGCTTTGCTCTTTTCCACCGCAAATCTCATGTTGAAAGGGTAGCCATGCTTTCTGCTTTGCTCTTTTACTTTGCTTTGCTTTTGCTTTCCACTTTCTTTTTTTTTTTTTGCTGCATGGTCCACGAATCCACCCCAAGGCTCCATAATATTCTCCCACACTGGAAAGTGGAGACGTTTGGTGCCGACAAAATGATGGGGCATCTTCTGGTGCGCTTGCCTTTGTTGAGGTGAAAAATGAAGGGGCACGTTGCCCGGACACGTGCCATGCGGAACTCCCAGAATCCGCAGTGGAATGAACATTTCTTTATCCCGCTGGCTCATCCGTGACTAACCTCGGGTTTCAGGTCAAAGATCAAGACGTCTTCGGCGCCGAGATCCTCGAAAACGCCAAAATCCCAGCCGAGAAAAATCACCCCTGGAGAGACCCATCTTTGGGTGGTTCCCGGTTATTGGACCTTCTGTGAAGCCCCCATGAAACCCGACTCGGCGATCTGGGTTGGATTGCAGTCCACGTGTTCGAGATCTGTTGCTCCTTGCGCTTGCACTGCCATGTCCAGGAACACCTGGTGCAGCTCCTATAGGTTTCTCTCCATGTCATTTATGGCGTCGTGTCGCTCCTCTTTCTCGTTCTTTCTCTCTCAATATCTTTATCCACCACGACTCCGCAGAAAACCAAAATTTCGCAGATCTCCCAACGCACCGTGAGTGAGTGACTCGGTGATAGAATGAGTGACTGGGTGAGTCGAGAGACATCGCCGTGGGGACTCTTCAGTGACCGCCCGATGCATTTGGTCCCAACTGGAATCCTGCCATCGCTGAACAAACTATTGGATCCAAAACCCAAATGGACATTGATTTGGTCGGGGACTATGCCTTGGGAAGTGCTGTATGCAATAAACTTGAAGTCGGCGACTAGAAATCTGACGAGCAACATAAGCAAGCACAAGAGGGAGCACTGGCAAAGCTCTTCTCCTCCGATGAAGGTCAACTCTCTGTAGTGTCGAAGAAAGAAGGTAAAAGTCAGAGAAGAGAGGCGATGATCACTCGCTCACCGATCAAGATAGAGAGAGGAAAGATTTGATTCCTCTTCCCTTGCTCATCCGTACACTTTCGCCGAAATTTCGAAAAAATTACGCGATCTGCCACTGCCCGATCTGAAAAATTGAAAATCTCGCGGGAGGGAGAAAAAGAGGAAGGGGACGATCGGGGAACCAGAAACCTCCTTCTGCAGCGAAATCAATGGAAACCCTAGCGATTTGCAGGCGGAAGCTGAAATTTGGAAATTTTGCAGGTTTAAAGAATGAGAGAAGATGACTGGCGATGAGAACAGAGACGGAGACAGCGAAGAGTGCAAAGCAATGGTTCGGTGGAGAAATCGGAGGTGCAGCTGATTCGGATAGGGATTCTTTTCTCCTTGTTTTGCTCCCCTCACAATCAGTATCATCATATTCACCTGATCGATTCCTTTTTCTTCTGTTCTCTTCCTTCTTTTCTTTTTCCATTAGCTCTTTCTCTTTCAATCTTTTGTAATGACGTTTTTCAGAACCTCTCTGACAAGTTACCCATTTAACAAGGGCTGTTTGTTTTCTCCATCTCTAGTTTTCAGATCTAGGAAGTAGTAGTTGCAGAGAGATTAATTGTGAATTAGAGAGAGAGAGAGAAAGAGAGAGAGTGAAGGGAGGAGACAGAGATTTGGATCTTTCTGTTTCTGGGTTTTTGGGTGGATTTTGCAGATTCAAAGTGGTGAGATTTGATGAAAAAATGAAAGAGAACCGACATAGTTTTTTGTATCGATTCCCACAGACGGCGCCAAATGTTGATGCACAAAACCGGATGGTCTTGGAACAACGTAAATCCGACTGTGAATCTGCAAGTAATGTAAATGACACAAGAGTTATCGTGGTTCACCCCAAGGTTTGGGCTACGTCCACACTGATAGTTGATTATGTTTCTCTGTAAGTGTATGGATACAAGTGTTTGGGGGAAGTCCCCGGAGAAAGAAGAGAAGGGAGAGGAGAGCCTCGGTGGTGTGAGGTCTCTCCTGAATGTAATGATAGCTTCTCTTAGCCTTCTTAGGCTTGGCTCTTTTGCTTCTCTAGAATGAGGGTAGGAGTCCCCTTTTATAGAATAAGGGGCTCCTCCTCCTTTACAAAGTATGGGCTTTAGTGTGAGGCCTAAATACAAGGCCCAAGGCCCAAATATACGAGGCCCTAAATATGGTATAAACAAAGATCATCTCTTCAAACAATCAATTAAAACTAATATCATTTAGTCAAATCCTTAAAGAATTCCGATCATAAGTATGAAACTATGTGAACAAATCATGAGGTATTTTAAGAGGAAGTTCCTCCTTAATCGTTGAGGAATAAAGTCTTTCTCTATAAGAATTTTATTTTCTTATTTTTTAGATGATTTTTTTTGTTTTATCCCTCAACTTAACGAAAACGTTAACGGAGTTAATGTAAAGGACTACTAGTGCAACAAATGACATAATTCAAGAACAAGAGAAACTATTAGTAGAGTTCAGAGATGAAAACTAAATTCGTGGTATAGATTAGGGACCTATTCTAAGATTTAGATTTCCAATATAAAATTGGTAATTGAATCTTAAAGTTGAAATGCAGGATTTCAAACGTGGTTATCACAAAGACCTAAGTTTTTTTTTTTTTCTTTTGCTACTTAGTACTACAGTCTAATGGTATTCCTCTTCACTTATAAGTGAGAGGTTTTAGGTTTGATTTTCGCCAAAGACGAATTTAAACCATATTATTGTTAGTTCATTGTGAGACTAAGTTTACCCCTAATGTAGGTAATGTTGTTTGTTAAAATAAAAAAAAATAATAAAAAAAATAAGAGTATTTTTTTCTAACAAAGTCGATTGGTTGCAATGACTAAAATATCGATATCGCCGATATTATCGTTTTTCAGAAAGACCGATATTTTCCAACGTATCCTCCTAATTGTCGTCAAAATATTGCGATATTATCGATAATATCGCAATATATTTGATATTATCGATAATATCGCAATATATTCGATATTATCGAAACATCGTCGTGCCTCCGTCGTCGGAAAGGCAGCCGAGGCTGCATCGTCGCAGCTGCCCATATCTCTCTCTGCAATCCAAGCTCAGACCCAAGATCTGCGCCTCTGTCGTCGGAAATGAAAAATCCATTTTCTCCGGATCCCAAAACCCGCTCGGGTTTGAATCAAACCCTTTGATGGATCCCCTTGCCTGATGGTGGTCGCCGGGAGGTGGGAAATGGAGGAGGAATGGTCCACAGGTGGTGATGGTGCTCGCCGGAGTGTGCGCCACTGTGGTGCTTGGCAGGTGTGGGTGTGGTGGTCTGTGCACCAGGGGAGAAGAAACAAGGACATGAATGAGGGAGAAGGTTCGAAGGATTGGGGAAGGGGGAAACACGGGGAAGTGGGGTGTGTGTGTGTTTGTCTGCTCTGGGAATAAGACTTGCAGAGAAGAGATGGGGGGAGAACCGGAGATGAATGAGGAGAGGAATGAGGGAGAAGGAAGTGGTCTGTGCGTGTGTGTGTGTGGAAGTGGGGTGTGTCTGTGCGTGTGTGTGTGGAAAGGAAAGAAATAATAGAAAATGAGGGAGTGGGGTGTGTCTGTGCGTGTGTGTGTGTGTGGAAAGGAAAGAAATAATAGAAAATGAGGGAGGTACATCCCACGTGAAGAGGGAAGAAAGGTAGTAGAGAAATGAGGGGTGCGGCAGTATGTCAGGATTAGGGTAGATTTAAAAACTAAAATATGAGTTTTACTCGAAAGTTGTAGTAAATCATTATATATAAATGATTATGGTGTGTTTAATCTTTTTTTCATTAATTACTACATATTTTCTACACTCACAGTGTTTGTCAGCTCGTTGTATAATCAAGTTAAATCAGTTAAATCCATCATGTAATGTATTTCCTTCCAATTTTTTTGTGATAAACTAATAGATAATTGACTAAATAAACATCCTGCAAAGTTTCAATAAAAATTTCCAAGTTTTTCTTACAATTTCCGTGGTTTTTATTTAATTTTTATCGATATCAATAATATCCCGATATTTCCATCGATATTTCCATGTTTTTGGACTACCGATATTTCCGATATTATCGATATTTTATACCTTGATTGGTTGTAGGTCTATACCCTCAATAATTAATATTTGAACCATAAATTTGTTGAAGACAATTATATACTATTTCATGCAATTAATAGCACAATCTTACATGCTCCAAAATGGAAAGGGATCATCTCTGGAGCCCTTCCATCAAATCCACCCAATCACCTATCCAAGCTTTTGAAATTTGATCTAACGACTAAAGTTATTATAACTTTTAAAGGAGCTTCATATTTGTAGCCGTTAGATCAAATTTTAAGAGTCCGGATTAATTGATTGGGTGGATTTGATGGAATGGATCCGAAGAAGATCCATTTCCCTCCAAAATGGCAACTGTGTAACTGTGTTTATATGGACCAGCAATTGATGATGGCATACGTGTACTGCAAACATGGGTAGTTTGATGTTATAATCTACTTTTTGCCAAATATATATGACCCATATATTTAATATCTGTTGCTCTAAATAAAGATGTCGTTCTTGAATTTATATTCTGCTTTTTGATAAGGAGTAGGCTTTCAATGTGACAATCACACAAGCAAATGACATGTTTTTGTCTATCAGTATTATACTATTCAACGAAATATTAACATTGTAGTTTGTTCATATTATAATATATAAATCAATAATACAATGCGACGTTGTCAATCAACGAAAATGCCACAATGGCAGACTTAGAGAAAAGAGTCTATAGGCATAATTACGAGATTATTTTACGTGCTGTCTGTGGAGTCAAATATAATCACAAGGCGACACGTGGATTTTTGGGTAAAAGATGACAAAAATACCCTTGAGGCATACCGGGATTCCTACACGCGAGCAGCGAACAATGATCCGTTAATCAAGTCAAAAGTATCCAAAATAGGTAACCAATTCAAATATATTCTCATCCATCCTCATCATAGGTAATTATTTTATAACCCACATAACATTACATTTAAGTGGAGGTTAATTGGCTAATTAATGGATTAATTCCTAATCCATTAATCAGCAATTAAATCACCCACAAAATATACCCAAAAATCCCAAAGGGTCGGCCACCCTTGTTGATCTCATCATATTTACCTATTTTATCACATTAATTAGCTAGTTAATTTGGCAATAATTTTATTTGCTAAATTAATTAGTCAATTATTCCCATAACTCCTAAATTCAACCTAAATCAAGAACCCTATCCCTATAAATAGGCTCTCATTCTCACCAAAAACCTAGGTCCTCACTCTTGCTAAAATTCTCCAAAGCTTTCAAACACTTTTCTCTCAAAATTCTAACTTTGGCATCGAAGGTTCTTCGGCCAAAGTCCCCCCTAATTCATCGTGGGTGCGAGGGGCTCTTGGCCTTGACCTAAGGTGTTATTTATTTTGTAGGTGCAATTTTGTCCAAGATCAAGAAGGAAGAAATTTGCATCCACAAATTGGTGCTTTCATTGAGAGGTGAGATCCATACTCGTAGAAGACTCTCGCATAAAAAGGTTTTTCTTTATTTTCTAGTCCATTTGAATATTTTTCATACGTTCTTATTATTAGATTTTTTTATTTGCAAAGGTTCTTTGATAAAACGTATAAGAAAAATATAATGGCTAGAAATTTAGAAAATTCCACAAGTGAAAATTCTAATACTTAAGAAATGGGACCGTGGCGATCCACAAGGCTAAATGTGGTCATAGGCGGAGTGGTACCACCACTACGAGGTTCCATCATGGCCCAAGCCGTGCCATCCAAGCTTGCATGGGCCCGAGCCCAAGCCTCGCATTCGCATGCATCATGCACTGAGCAGCCTGCTCCCGCCGAGCAACCCACTATCGTGGCCCAACCTGCTCTCGCGGCCCAGCCTGCTCCCGTTGAGCAGCCCACTCTCGCGGCCCAGCCTGTTCTCGTGGCCCAGCCTGCTCACGTAGCTTTCCAAGCAGCCCAAGTCGACCTAAGACTATCTCAACTATCCGGACCTACCATCAAGCCAGGGGTATTTTCACCACATTTCTTCGCGGATTTGATATTTCCCAACTTAAATCTCGCGCCCGGAGCCTACCACAATTCCACTGCTCAATGAGGCACATTCCTTCCAAGCGTTTCCAATCTAAATGACGAACAACACTTGTCTCGACAAGTCATAGAGTTGACGAACATCCTTGCACAACAGACAACCTTGGTGAATCAACTCTTATAACGCACCAAGATCCAACATGCCTCGGACAAGGTGTCTCGAACTAGAACAAGGGCAGATAAACCTTTCCACCAGCGTCCCGGCAAGCAGCCCATCAACCAGCCACGATTTGAGCGTTATGGCAGTTTACACTCCCGATTGGGCCCCCGAGATAGCATATACTCCCGTCTTAGAGCGCGAATGAGCGTGCACTCTCTACTAAGCCCATAAACGAGCATACATTCACGGTTAGAGTCACACTCTGATAGTCAACATAAGCAACCTTCCAGGCGAAGTGTTCATTCGCGGCTAAGCTCACAAGGAGCATCATCCACCTCACATCGGAGTAGGCAACACGACGGACGAAGAGAAACAGTTACTCAATACGGTTCAAGTTCAACCGGCAGCCTACGAAGAACTCGCTCGCTTGCTAGGAACGCGCTACACTCACCGCATCCACGGCATAGACGAGCCAAACACATGGAAGAGCAGCCTAGACCAGCAAGTCACGGTTGGGGCAGCCAAGAGCTCCGCTACCTTAACAAAGACAAATTTAGAAAAAGTATAAAGACTATTGACCAAGCGATTGCCCACTTTCCAACGCAACGAGGTCATTGACGAGGCACTACGATGGAACATGACCAACATAAACAGGTCATCCTTCACAGACGAGATCGAGCAGGCAGAGCCTTCACGCGAGTTCAACATGCCACATTTCACATCTTTCAAAGGGGATAAAGACCCGGAGAGACACTTAAAGCACTACCGAAGCGCAATGATCCTTTATCGAAACAACGATGATCTCATGTGCAAAATATTCGCCACTACTCTACAAGGCGAGGCGCAAGATTGGTTCTACACCCTGCCGCCACAATCTATCCAAAATTTTGACGAACTCTCTCTGGTTTTCACCAAAGAATATTCATCCTATCGCTCTATAAAAAAGAAGTCCGACCATTTGTTTGACGTCAAGAAGAACCCAAAAAAGTCGCTTCGTGACTATATGAGGAGGTTCAAAGCAGAGAAGGCAAAGATAGTTGGATGCAACGACTCGATAGCTAGAGCAGCCTTCCAAAAAGGACTTCCAGCAAACCACCCACTGTTCAAAAAACTGATAATGAAAGAAGATCAAACTCTGGCAAACTTTTTCGCTCTGGCAGAAAAGCATGCACTTTGGGACAAAGTTCGCCTATGCCCATTTAAGGCAAATCCGAGCGATCTTGAATATGAAGTTCCCCACTACTCTGAAGAATATTCAAAGTCTGACTGGATGAATAGTTGCATCTGAAGCAGTAATAAGCTCTACCATCATACGAAAAGAGCTGAGGGCCCGACTACCTATATTCTACAGTTCAAAAACTTTCCTCGATGCTATTAAAAATTCAAAAGCTAACTTTGACGATAGTTGTTGTAACCTAGAAGCTCAAGTTTTACCTTCAAATGCATGCAGTTATCCTCATGACGCACTATTTCGCCCAATCCAGACACGCGAAGATAAAGGCGTAAAATCCTGACGAATGTAAAGTTTTCTAACGAACACAACAACTCGACCCAAAAGACACGACAAGGGTAAACGAACACTAGAAGGACACACTTAGAAGCAAGTTTTGTCCTCGTCGCCCCCAAAAGATTCTACATATGAGCAACATGTACTGGCAATCGAACACCAATTCCTAGTACGTGTCACACGGTCCTAGCCGACCCTTGCTCCATAATTCAACTTTAGAGTGGTCCAACACCAGCAGTTGAGCATCTTCTGCTTCGTGTAACATGGCTCTAGCTCCACAGCTCCCTACCACGCATTTATGACGCAACAGAACGGCCCAACGATGCCCCGAAAGTAGCCAAGCACACTCTAGCCGTGCCTACTCCACCTAATGGAGACTTCTGGCATTTGCATGTCAACGGCGCATCCAACTACAAAGGTTCAGGAGCAGACGTGGTCCTTGTCACCCCAGACGATTCGATGCCCAAGCAGGCGATCATTCTAGGTTTTAAAGCATCTAACAACGAAGCAGAGTACGAAGCCCCACTAACAGGCCTTCGAATGACAAAAGACGTGGCGGTGAAAAAACTTTCAATTCATTCCGATTCCCAGCTAATCACCAACCAGACTACTAGGGGCAAAGGCATGATGATCTTGGCAACCGACTACTTCACCAAATAGGTAGAAGCAGAGCCCATGACGACCACAATTTAGACGGACATGGAACAATTCATATGGAGGAACATCATTTTTTGATTTGGCATCCCTTAATCCATCATCACCGACAATGGGCTGCAATTCGTGGGCAAAGATTTGGCGAAGTTCTTAAAAAAATATGGCATCAAGCAGTACATGTCTACGCCAAGATATTCTCAAGGTAATAGGCGGGTCAAAGTATCCACCAGGATGATCCTCGACTGCCATAAGAAATCCCTTACCAGTAAGAAAAAAAAAATGGCCAGACGAACTCCCTGGATGTCTCTGGGCATATCGCACCACCAAAAGACGAGCAACCGAAAGAAGATGGCCACAAGCTTAAATCTGGCAGAGGAGAAATGCGAGCAGACTATCACCTGCATCGCAGCTTACTAGCAGTAGTTTTTTTCCAGCTACAACAAAAGGGCTAAGATATGGCAGTTCCAGCGCAGAGATCTAGTCCTAAGAAAAGCCTTCATCATTGCCCACAAAGAAGGCTCCAAAAAGATGGATCTCATCTGGGAAGGTCCGTACAAGATCAGCAGAATAGGTGGCAAGAGTAATTACACCCTTGCCACCATGAAACGATAAAAAGATCGAAAAGTAGTAGAGCGCCTACAATATGAAGAAGTAACATATGTGACCTCCCACTACATCAAAGCCCGAAGACTCAAGAAGCTTGACAGGCACCACCTCACAAGTCGATGACTATCCAGTTATTATGCAGTTCCTACCTTACAGCTAAGTTCTCGTTCGTTTCACTCGTTTTTCAATGAGAAATTCAGAAGCAATCACAACTTGGCTCGGCTGCATGCTTAGAACAACTTATCACTCCGGCACTTCAAAAGAAGATTGCGCTCTTCTTAGGGATTCATCGCAAAAATTGCACCCCCCAAGGGACCAACCATGTTCTCCAGTGCGAAAGAATAAACTAATTGCTCTCCAGTGCAAGAGGGTAAACCAATTTCCCAACACCCATATGGGTCAGCTCTCCAAGACTAGAGGATAAACTTTACACTCCGAATATCCAGACGTGGATGAGTCTGGCTGCCCTAGTATAACTAGATGCACGATGACTTGCATCGGGATTCCTAGAAGTAGCCACAATGGTCTTTTTCAAGGCTTAGCTAACTGAAGGATTTTAGGTCTCTTGGCCTAATCCGCGGGGAACCAGGCCCTAGAGACGGAGGGGGCACATTACACAGTACGCCCTACAGACGGCTGCCTTGGAACCATAAAGCTGCTACCGAGTGCACTAAGGTAGCCTACAGATTCCGAAAGACTACCTACTGCTTGCCCTTCGAGCAGTAAAGCCACGCTAAACTTATACAACCGCACATTCTTGTGAAAGGTTAAACAAGCTAGCACGCATATACAAAGTTTTATCCACTGCTGACATGTTACATAGTCGATAAGCTTCACCTCTACCAAGCGCGGAACAGCCTACACCAAGTCCTAAAATGTTATGATACTTGCTACGCAACCTACCGAATTGGAAAAAGTCAAGGTTAACAGCCTAGTGGTTACGCGGACTTGTCTGCTTCTGTAAGTAAGGCATCCGGCTGCCAACCCTATGGCTAACAACTTTGCAAAGTTCTACACCAACACCTACGGCTGCATAGGCTATGCGAGCTTATCTGCTTATAAAAAAATAGCATGCCTACCACTGGTCTATCAAGTCTAAAGGTTAGGGTCTGAACAAAAGAAGCAAAGATGAAGAAAAATGAAGGAAAACATGTTTATAAACAACTAGCAAAGGCCGAATGAGTTCAAGCAAAACAAGAGCTACAAGGAAAAACAAAGAAAATCCTAAAGGCTACCTAGAATACTACACTACATCAGCTTGGACATCCTACGACTACTCGGTCGCCACACCTTCAGCAGCCATAATGCTCTTAGCAGCGTTATCATCCACCGCTTCACCTCCGGTTGCCCCAACATGGGCACTAACTTCTCCAACTACTTCACCAATGGAAGCCTCAAAAGTAAAAGCAAGCAAGTCTTCCAGAGAAATAGAGAAGGTCTCGAAACCTCAAGCCCATCCTTCTCACCCTTCAGCTGCTCATTTTTCTCAAGAAGATTAACACGGACGCGCTACAGCTCATCCACTCACTTCTTAGCATAAACAAAAATCAACTCTTCATCCTTTGCATAAGCAGCGAAACAAAGCTCAGAAACTGCAAACTCAAGATCTTGAATCTGAGGTATATAACATTCAATCTCCTTCTCTGCACTTTCATACCTAACTTGGATTGCGTCAAGCCTAGTCTTCAAGTCAAAGATCTTGTGGTGAGCGGTCTCAAGCTGCAAAGAAGTGGGGGCAGAAATATTAGACCTCTTCAAAGCAACAAGCTCAAAATCCAACCTCTTGATCTCTTCGGCTGAGGAATAAGCTTCAGCTGCCATAATCTTCGCCACCTCCTTGACAGCCTTGCTATATATGCATCATAGCAAGTAGAGCAGTCATTCTATATTGGGTTGTATGCTTCGCAAAGGAACTTGGGCAAACAACCTTTATACTGCTATCAACAAACTTGGCACAAGTGTCCATGACTTCAAGCAGATCTAGTTTTAAAAGCACACAAATCTTAACAGCTTCCCCAGAAACAGGCTTAGTGGATTTCTCACAGCTGCCCATGCAAGCAATATCTTCCTTCCTAGCAGGCAAATCAGTTTCAGCAGTAAAGGGAGTAGGCCTTGGCACCATTTTAGCAGCAGAGTCCACCTTACCACTCTTCATAATAGCAAGTATCTCCAAAGGTGAACCAAACTTGGCTCCCAACGAACGTCCTGGTACAGACTTCGGCATTGGGGGCATTATAAAACATTTACACTGAGCAATCTTATCAACAATTGTACTAGCTATTCTCAACATGGAAGGCGCCACATGCTCAGATCTAGCAGCCTCATTTTTCTTCCCATTGGAAGAAGTTATGCCAATCACAGGCCTCTCGACAGCAGACAGATCATCATGAGCAGCGGAGGAAATCTTCAATTTTTTCTCAACCGACATCTCTTGAGTAGGCGAGAAAGATCTATTATTTCCACCTTTATTCATAGTAAGCTCCACGACAACGATCAGATGAGCCAATGCATCCGCCTTGATCCTCTTTAAATCATATTTGGGAGCAGTCCACCTTACTTCCAGCGAAGAGAACTAAGCAACCAACGACATTCACGGTACTCAGCAGGCAGAAGGCCTACATGCCCAGCATTCCAGCAACCCATGAGGCCCACGACCTCTTCATTTCTTTCAGTCGCCAGCCTGGCCCAAGTAAGGTCTAAGAGCCCAAAAGACATGAGCCATGTGGCTCGCTTAGCACTGGGCCCCAACACTACAATTCGCGGCCCCGACCGCACAATTTGCCTTTGGCTTTAGCCAAGCCAAACAGCCCAAGCAGTGGCCCCTGCCATGACGCATTCTCAGCCCATGTCGAGTCGACTCTTGGCCCCTGCCAGCCGACGTGCTGCACCACCCCGATGACTACCCCGCAATAGCACTATCCAAGAAGAAGACAAGAAAAATTAAAGTTTTCTTACATCGGAGCGGCACGGAGAAGACAAAGAAATCAATGAAAGACGGTCATTTGCACGGGCAAGATGTAGAAGATTGCTAAAGGAGAGGGAACAAATATCCTCTAAGCTCTCTCTCTCTTGTAGGGTAGAATAAATCACTTTCCCAAGTTGATTTAATAACCCACTTAAGGTGGACTTAAATAGGCTTTGAGAGAAATTTATTTCCCTTTCCTAGAATGACATAATTTCCTATTAAACAGAGAATCTACATCAAAATAGGAAGCAGTTATATGTTTCCTAAAGCAAGATGATCTCTACACATGCTGCCCTTTCCTACGAGCAGCCCAACAGGTGTGGAGGCATTTGTGGAGCCAAAAATAAACACAAGGCGACACGTGGATTTTTGGGTAAAAGATGACAAAAATACCCTTGAGGCATACCGGGCTTCTTACGCACGAGCAGCGGACAATCATCCGTCAACCAAGTCAAAAGTGTCCAAAATAGGTAACCAATTCAAAGATATTCTCATCCATCCTCATCTTAGGTAATTATTTTATAACCCACATAACATTACATTTAAGTGGAGGTTAATTGGCTAATTAATGGATTAATTCCTAATTAATCCATTAATCACCAATTAAATCACTCACAAAATATACCCAAAAATCCCAAAGGGCCGGCCACCCTTGTTGATCTCATCATATTTACCTATTTTATCACATTAATTAGCTAGTTAATTTGGCAATAATTTTATTTGCTAAATTAATTAGTCAACTATTCCCATAACTCTTAAATTCAACCTAAATCAAGAACTCTATCCCTATAAATAGGCTCTCATTCTCACCAAAAACCTAGGTCCTCACTCATGCTAAAATTCTCCAAAGCTTTCAAACATTTTTCTCTCAAAATTCTAACTTTGGCATCAGAGGTTCTTCGGCCAAAGTCCCCCTCCCCATTTATCGTGGGTGCGTGAGGCTCTTGGCCTTGACCTAAGATGTTATTTGTTTTGTAGGTACAATTTTGTCCAATATCAAGAAGGAAGAAATTTGCATCCACACTGTCATTAACATTCTTAAGCATGTGTTGGGAAAAATTGGATTAAGCCAGCAATTTTCAAAAAGTGGTTTGACATATTACTTGTGAAAAGTATAAAGTTACAATAATTTAACATAATTTAACAACAAAAAGATAGAACTAGTGTAAACATTTTCCATCCTAATCGAGACAACGTTTCATAACAAAACACAAAAAGAAAAAGCTTTTTTTAGCTAAAATAGTTTATGAGATTAGTATAACTTTTACTTTGGTCTCTGTATTTTAAATTCAATATAAGTGGTCTTTAAGATTGTGCACTGTTAATCATTTTTGTCATTTGTGGAAAATCTACGTTAAATTGAAGAAACCACAAGTTCAAGTTGAGAGGTTGATTTGACAAAAATAACCTCAATTTAACGGAGATTTTTACGGAATGACCAAAATGATTGGCGGTGGACAATTTCGGAGATCATTTCTATCAATTTTAAATCTTAAAAGCCAAAGTGCAAAGTTATACCAATCTTAAAGACTATTTTGGCTAAATTAATCATAATATCTTAGGCTAAATTGTAATTAGCAATGGTGTCAAGGTCTGTGACTGTCATGAGCTGCATGGAGATTTCACATAGTCCGCGTCCGACTTCTTCCTGGACGTGCGGAATGTTGGCTTGTTCTTTGGATATCCTCGATAAAGTCAAATGTCAATGTGCTATGCAAACCAGCTATTTATTGATTTTTTTTTTCTTTGTTATTATTAGCAATTTTAGCATGCCCTGGACACGTAACTAATTTTGTTTTTTTTTACATCATATTTGTACATTCACATTATTTTTATAATAATGCTTCAATCTCAATCATTTGATATTCATTTTGTCACAACTACCATAACACGTTTCTATCTTTCTTGCTTTAAGAATTTTTCCAATTTGTTTTTTTTTCTAAGGAAAAAGGAATTTGTCAACTTTTGGAAAATTTATTTCAATTATCAAAACGTGTAGATTTTTTTTTGTTTAAACTGTAAGACGTTGCGATCTTAATCTTCAATCAAAATAAAGACCTATCTATATCTAACATTTTATCCCACTCATGTTCATTGGTTGACGACAACCATGCGCAACTTGTGTCCTCGTCCCCGAAGCCACTACAATTTTTTTTTTTTTTAAATCATAGCCGATGCCTGACAGTAGGCAATGAAATAATTTTGTGGAAACACTTTTCTCTGTTATTTATGTTCACTATTTTGTTCTATACTTGTGTGATATATTGTCATGACTCATATATGCATCTACAATTTAGTTCTCCAACTTAACCAGTAAACAATCATTTTTCTTTTCATAAGAAACAAAAAGTCAGATTACATTGGATAATAAAGTGACTTTTTTGCTTGCATTTTTCTTTTCATAAGAAACAAAAAGTCAGATTACATTGGATAACAAAGTGACGTTTTTTGCTTGGTTGGAGAATTATCTTCTGGTTTTAAATTGTATTTGGTGCATGACTTAGTCAATGAAATGAATGATTTAGTGCTCTACCCTCTTGCCACTGGCAAAATAAAAAGTTACGAAAGAGAAGAGTTTATGGTGATGGTGAATTACATGATAGTGATTATGGAGAGATTGAAATGTCTTTGTGAGTCTTTTCGACTAAAAAAAAAGGATTACCGTGACAAAGTCACCACTTAGTCCCTTAAAAAATATAAAAAAAACCCCTAGATACTTAAATCCTAAATATACTTTATTTAAAGGTCTTAACCTTGTGAAAATTATTATGAATGTTCAATATTCTTAAAACTGGGTCTTCATTTTTCTCTCCACTTGTGAGTATAGAAAGTCTTTCGTTTAATTTTTGTAGATAACAAGTTTAGTACTATATTAATATGGTTGGTTTAATGTGTGACTTAGCATGGTGTAAATAATATATGATAAACGCTAAGGAGACTCGCTCGAAGTGAGACTCTCCATGAACTCTCTTCCACTTCATTAATGTTAATTTATGCGCCAACATCATAAAACATTGTGTAAAAAACATGAGATAATAGAGATCTCACTTTTGAGAAAAGCCTTCTTAGCATTTCTCATAATATAATGGTATTAAAATTTGAAAAAGATAATGAATTGTGCAATATAGGCTGCTGAATTTTTTTTAAAAGGAATGCTTTATTGGAATTAGAATAAGCCCAATGTTGAGTTTAAGTTCCAGGAAACTGGTAGGAAAGAATGGAGACAGAACAAAAATAAAAAAAAGAGAGAATAAACCTTTGGCTTGACTAATGTAATAAACAAAATGGGAAACAATAGACAGTGGCCTGTCAACTATGGCTTTATCTCCATCATTTCTAATTTTCTAGTCCATTCTTCTAATAAAGTAATTAAATCAACCTAATCCGTGATAATTTAGAGGTATTTCTCTTCGTATTATTACAAAAGATTATATGCTCGAATCCTCCTACTGTATTATGTGCTGTTACTATAAAATAAAGAAAATAGTTCTGGGATCTAAAAACACTTAAAAGTATTTCTTGCAAGATGCATCTTGCAAGAAGCACTTCAAGTATTTTTTTTTAAGATTCACTTGCATTTTTACTAACGATTGGCTCCAAAAATATTTTCACTAAAAGTGCTTTCAGTCATTTTAAAATCACTTTCAAACGAGCCATGTAAAACGTCTACATAGTCAAAATGTTAATATTACTTTTGACTTAGTTATCCTTAATAAAAGTTGTATGGATACAAAGAACAACATTAGTGATGGAGTTTGCTAATTTCCAACATTAGTGATGCAATTTTGCTCACTACATAATTATGGTGTATCTGTTACGTGTCATTTCACTCAACTCTAGTTAACTTTCACAGTAAATTTTACTTTTTCAATTTAAAAAAAAATCAACCAAAGTTAAGTGAAAAGACACGTGACAGATAATTATATGTGATCATACACCAAAATTTATTATGGTGAGCAAAAATCTCCCAAAATTTAAAGGCTAGTGTATATATGTATGCAATGCTCTCTTTAATTCTTCTATTACTAAGTAAATTTTATAATACATATTATACATCCAATGCAATCTTCAACTAATTCAAGTGAATACTTTTCCTTCTCCTCTACCAAATCAGCCATGACACTCAAGGTCAATATGTGAAGTCATCTAACTGAAAATATTCATGTTGAGTTATGCAAGAAGCTGTGTATGCTTTAACTCAAGAAGAAATCATTGTTGCAATTAGGCAAGAAGGGGAAGGAGACAGTACATAACTACCAAAAGTTTCATGCCAAGAAGCTGTAAACATGCTTGAGAAATGAGAAATGTTTTGACTTCAACAAGAAGATGTCTATGTTGATGAGGTATTACGTACCCCCAAACTTAAAGCGTAGTATTAACTCTAAAAATTAAAGGGTTGTCCGAAACAAAATTATACTGATGGACAATTATTATCATGTGGATGAGGGTTTTCTTAAAAGGAGCAGAGGAATTTTATAATTTAATTAAAATGATGAATTGCCAATTTAGTCTCTATATTATCACTTGAGTGAAAATTAGATTCCTAAACTTTTTTTTTTTCCAGAAAAATCATTCATTGAATTATAAAATCTGCCAATTACATCCTTATTATTAGATTTGAAGTTAATATTTTCAATTTTCCATCAATTTAAGTCACGTTGCTTGCATGTGATACACATTGGAGGGTAAATTGATAATTTTATCATAAATAAATAGTGTATGAAGTTAACTTTAGAGAGTAAACTAGACGTTAGATTTGCTACTTATATGAAAAGTGTACCTTTTCCAAAGAGATATCTCACATTCTATAAATAGGGAAGCCCCATATAATCACAAAATAATTGTTCATTGTTTTACATAATCATACATAGAGTGTATCAAATATTAGAGAGTCTCATTGAGTCCATATGAGAGAGTTTTCAACATAATCGTGGTTCGTGGAGCCTTGTGATTTGGAGTGCTACTATTACAAGGATGGGGTCATTGTATCTTGGGAGACATGCGCCGATCAATCATGAGCACCGTAGTGGGGCATAAACTTGTCTTAAGGACAAAGTGTCCAACACTTGCCTCGACCGTATTTTCTAGGTTTTTCTAATCCATTATGTCATGTTCATTTAACATTGGTTACTCATGTGCATGCATTATTGTGATATATAATTGCATGAATTATTTCTTGATTTTATATGTGATTTAATATAGCAAGTAGACTCTAATTTTTCAAACAAAAAGTTAAGGGCTTATAAGCAAGAAAATGACAGTATTACACTTTATAGTGTGTGAAGTGACCTAAGTTAACGAAAAGTTAGATAAAATAGCTTTGAATATAATAGTAGGGATGAAATTAGCAATTTTTAATGAATTTAGGGACATTTTATCAAAAAAATAATTCTGGAACCTAATTTTCATTGAGGTGATAGTTCATGGACTAAATCAACACTTCATCCTAATTAAAAATGAAATTTATTCTTATACATAACTAACTAAAATTAAGACCGAAATTTTTTATGATTACAAAGAATATATTTCTTTGTAGAAAGGTTTTATTATGTTATAAGAAATTTAATAACATAAACAATTGAACAGGTCGCATGGAGTTTATTACTTTAGAAAAAACAAATCTTAAAGAACAATAAAAAAAAAATAATCAACTTTGAGTAATTAATTAAGAGAAGCCGCCGGACACATGCCTGACACAGCCATGTTTTTAAATTTGGATTTGTGATGGTGAGTGATGAATTACACTTCCAACTTGGATTTTGGCCATTAAAATTAGTTTTTCATCGATCAAATAATCCGAGGGCAACCCTTGTTCTACATCAATCAACAGCATCACGTGCACATGGACGACCACCGTTAACCAATCTTGTTTACACTACCTATGTCCATGATGGTGAAGCGTATGCTTTAAAGTTCAAACCAATCCATCCAATATTCGTAAAATAATTTTCTATTGATTTTTCCCTTTTTCTTTGCGCTAATCTTTCTCTCGGATTAAGATTTCACTCCAAAACTTGTGGATTTGGGTTACTCAGTACTACGGTATGATAGTATTCTTCTTCGTTTAAAAGTGAGAGGTCTTAGGTTCGAATTTCGTAGGCGGTGAATTTGACACCAAATTAGGCTGCCCATTGTGTAGTTTAACCGAATTCCTCATTCCCCTAATGTAAAAATATCAATGTATTAAAAAAAAAACTTGTGGATTTGGTATCGGGATGATTAGAGCACGATGGATAAATTAGTTGTTACAGGGCACTCTAATTCTTCAAATTGTATTTGGTTTGATTCTATCAGTAATAGTGTAAGGAATGCTTTACACTTTGACAATTGTTGCAGGAAGAAAGTTGAGACTTCACCATAAATGTGGGTTGCAATGTGCCTTCTCCAATCATTGTGGGTTCATTCTTAATATGATCTCTCATGCGTGATGAAATTTTAAGCGTAACACATATATAACACAAATATGGTGATGTGGAGCACATGTGACAGTTTAATTTCTACTATCTATTCTTTCTTTTTTATTTTAATTAAAGAAATAATTGGAAAATATAACAGCAAGTACAAAAATGAGTAATAACCACCAGTAGAGATTGGTACAATTCAATTCAACACATGAGTGCTCTGATACCACGAATAAAGTTGAGGTTCTATCATAAAACCAATTGGCAATATAGGAGTCGAACTTACTTACAAGCCCTTGTAAGGTTCATTTTCTCATCAATATGAAATTCATTCTCATCAGTTGTACTGATTGCCCAATGGGTTTTTGTTTAATTTAATTTTCTACTTTAAGAAAAAGTTGATTAAAGTATTGTGCTTCTCTTTTTGTACACGAGTTTGAATCGTTCTTCTCGCAGTTTAAATAAATATAGTATAGAATATTCATTGTATCCAAAAAAAAAAATCCTCAAAACATATATAAACCAATTGCAAAGGGATGAGATGAAATTGTGTATCATGCCCTGTTTTAGAAATTCAAATGTTTTATGCGTTGATGATGTGATTTATGAGCATTGTGAACTAATCTATCGAACGATTTATGGCTATGCATTTCTTAGAAATGCAATGTTTTGTGCAATTACTTGATTTGTTATATGAGATTCGGGAGACTAGCCATGACATGTTTTCATTTGATATACCGACTCATCTAGGATGCTTACATTTGTGTTAGTACCTGTTTTACAGTCGAAACAAGTTTCATATGTATGTTCACATTGCATTTACACTCATAATGAATCCACTTAGTGTGAGCCTGTACTAGTTTTGTTAGGCAATTAGGACTTGGTGTGATGCTCTGAGCGCTAGTTTCATGTGATTGTGGTATATGAATGTAACTTATATAAACATAGAGCATGTTCATGTTAGAGTCTCTTTGCATGGATTCGTTTATCTGCATTATTGATGAGCATACCACACCTGATTTATTGAGAATTTATGTGTTATACCCACTTTTCCAATTATACTTGTTTTTCATTGATGCCATGATATTTTGTACTTGTTATGGAATTACAACAAGATACTTTGAAATTGTGATATCTAACTGTGGGTTTCTTCATAATAATTTTATATTGATAATTTTCTGAAATTTACTTGTCTTCTTGAACTAAATGCTTTTGTGCTACTACTTTGGTTTTTCATACTTATTATGTTAATGATTTTGAAAGTTTCATTTTGTACTCGAGTTTGCGTCGCTCTTTTTGCAGTTTAAGTTAATTTAGTATAAGAATATTTCATTGTATCAAAAAGTAAATATTCGCAAAGTTAAGAGATGAAATTGTGTGATTATGGTTAACTTCAGAAACACAGAAGTAAGAATTGTTATGCAGTATGAACACAATTAGGTGGCTTTCACAATCACAATATTGTAAAGGTGAGAATCACGTTTTATTGGAAGTGGACTAGCCTGCCAACATTATTTTTACACCTGGACACACAGACCAATGCAGTTGTCTGGTGCCGATTCTGTACGTTCAGATAAGTTAGCAGGTTCCGGTTCTGCTGCAAAAGTTGCACTTGGGTGTTGGAACCTAAACATTAACAAATCAACCTCCTTGACCAAAAATAAATAAATAAATCAACCTCTTATTCTCAATCTCGCAGAATTTGCAGCAATAGATTATAGATGCACACACATTATAAACATGTGATGGATGTAATATTCTCCTCTTCTTTCACATAGCTTTTGAGTGTGATTTGGGAAAAGAGATTGGAACATGTCACTTGTGTAATGATTCTATAGGAAGATGATCCTCCTGAGCTCAGGATGGGGATCCTCCTGACCAACCTATCTGGATCATTCAAATTTAATCTAATGGTTGCAATTATTATAACTTTTAAAGGCATCCTTGTTTGGAGCCGTTGGATTAAATTTGAACATCCCAAATGGGCTGGTCTGGAGAATCCCCATCCTGAGCTCAGGAGAGGATCCTCACCAACCTTGGTAGGGTTCTTGCACACATCATCTTTTTTATATGAGTGGAATCATCGTGAAACTAATTGATAAAATAAAATATATAAGCTAGGGTTGATGAGATAAATTATATAAGTTAGGGTCACATACTTTTGTGAGGTTGTTAAGATCATTCATGTCGTGAGATGACTTTATTGAAGATTTTGCCCTACTACTCATCTCATCTCATCTACTTTATTTTTACACCATTACTTCACATTAAAAACAAACAATGGAAGCGCGTTATTAATTAAGTAGAAAGTGAAAGCTCTTGCACACTTTATCGAATCCTATTCTTAAATACTCTGTATAGCTTTAGAAAAAACTAGGGTTTGCCTCATTTACTTGTCCTAACAACAACTTTTAATCTGAATTTCATATCAGAAGCTAGGGTTTTCCTGCATCCGTTATAGCAAGTTCTATCCGTTCTTTGATAAAGGTAGGATGGCATACCCCATATCCTTATTGAGAAATGAATTTTATGTATAAGCTTTGAAATTCAACTAGGCTGAAAGCAGAGTTCTTGTAACTAATTTTGATAAAATATCTAAAAGAGAGAAAGAGATTGAGTTATGACTTGTGTGTTATGCGTGCTTCACAAATTTAGCATGTGTTTAAACTTTAAACAACAATTAGTGCTCTAGGGTCCCAAAAAAAGGTTTTATCTTGTCACTTTTCAAAGATTAACCTGCTTTCAAGACTTGACAAGAAACTCAGAGAGGTCCGAAACACTTTTCTTCTCTCTATTTTTTTTTTTTGGTCCTTTTGCTTCAGGTTTTGTGAATTTGGAGATGACTCGTGTCCAGTCCATAATTAAGCTCCTAAGCCCTACAAGACTGGGATTGGGCTGATGAGTAATCTTGACTCAACTTTGCTTCCACTCTAAATTGTCAACAGTACCACTTCATCAAATTTTCTAGACTTTAGAGTTAGTTTGATGGGTTTTTGGATATTATTGCCCTTTCTTTGTACAACGAACCAAGAGAGTCGAACAAATAACCTCGACTGTAGTCATAAAACGTTTTACATTAGAAAACTGGTTACTGTACACATGCATGCATTTATTTTAGGGAACTTTAACGAAAAACACATGATACTGTTCACTTTAACGAAAAACCACATTTTTACATTAAAAAATCAATCCTGGTACTATTCACTTTACCCTTTATTTTGTCCTTATCATTAAAACTCAAAGTTTTCAAGCCATTTTCATTAGTTTTCCTTTTATTTTATACATTCATCGTTAGTTTGCATACTTAACCGTTAGATGATGAATGGTATTAAGTAAATTTGATTTAGGTTTTTTAATCTGAATATAGGCCTATTGGTTTGCATTTTTAGTAGTTTTAGAGAACAAGATAAGGGATGAATAATATGAATCTACTAATAGTTTCTCTCGTTCTCGAACTATGTCATTTATTCCACAAGTAGTCATTTTCGTTAACTCCGTCAACTTTTCAATTAAGTTGAGGGATAAAATAAAAATTTAAACCAAAAATAAGAAAATGTATTTTTTAAAAAGAAAGACTTGGCTCCTTAAGAATTGAGGAGCAACTCCCGCTTAAGATACCACGTGACTTATTCACAGAACTTCGTATTTATAATCAGAACTCTTTAAAGATTGACCAAATGATCTTAGTTTTAATTGATTTTTTATAAAGATGATCTTTACATAGTGTCTTATAATATAAACGGTTTCAATCATAAACACAAAAATTTGTGAGCAAGCAACAAAGTATTTTGAGGAGTGTGACAACCCGTCTCGATAAATTTTTACAGAGAAGCTACTAGCCTCGAAAGTAGCGAGACCTTTTAGACATGTGGACTTACTATTAGTAATAAGTTGCCAAAGCCTAATCTGCCAAAAGTAGCAAATTTCCATTTTTGGAAACCTGACCCAAAAGCCCAGAAACCCACCCAATTGACCCCAGCAACCTCCCATTTTCCGACGCAGATTCCAACCAACTACGGTGGAGTTTTTCGACACCACCACCACCATTTAAAGCTCTCACTCCCCTTTACAAAACCCACCCAAGAACCACCTTGATTAACCATCGTATGTGGCGGTGCGAGGATATTAACTTTCGTTGACCGTTAGTTCATGACGTGTATGAACTATTACTTTACCGTATTCCAGAAGTACTCGACGGTGAGAATGTGTAGACGCAAGCAGAATTGAAATCGGAACTACGACAAAGGTTTTACGGAACCACAAATCCGAAAAGTACTTTTGTAAAGATTACTATTTGTTATTTGATATATTTCTCCTATTTGTTATATTATTATTTTAAAAATGGATTTGTGAGAAATGAGGGAAGAGAGATTATTGGACCGAAAAAAAGAAGAAGAAAAAAACGGAGAAAGCAGAGGCGGCTGCTGCCCAACTAGAAAGAAGAGTAAGAGAGAGTGACCAACCAAAGAAGAGAGAAAGGAGGGGAAAGGAGAAAGTAGAGGAACCAGATCCCTTTGACCCGGGTCATGACCTGTTTCTTCCCCACTGACCCATGGAACCCGGCGACTTTTCCATCATTTTTTCTGGCCTTTTTTCGGCGATCTAAGGTTCGCCACCACCTATAAATCAATCACCATCATCCCCTCTCCATTTTAAACCCAAGATTGGTGGGGTTTTGACCCCATATCGCAAAGAAAGAATCGTACGGGTTCGCGGGTGCATGGCGGCGAATCCGCATTTTCTGCAACGATTTCCTTCAACCACCACCTCCAATTGACTCCCATTGAGCCCAGGAGCAAGGCCCAAGCACTAGCAGAGGCATCGGAACATCAATGGAGTCGAATCGAATCCCACCATTTCTCGGGTTTCCGGCGGTTCGAGGACGATTTGAGGCCTTTCCCGGCCAAATTCGACTTGGCCACAAGTATAAAACTTGCTCAAATCGTTGAGATCTTCATTTCTGTGAAATTTGGTAATTTTCAGAAATAGTTTATTTTTCCGGCGAGTCGGGACGGCCAACGGCCCGAGCGGCGGCACACAGGCAGACACACCACTTGACCTCCCTAGGCTAAAATGGGTGCCCCGATTTCCATATTAGACATCCAATTGATGAAATTATGTTGTTTGGTTGTATTTCAGTTAAGGGCCGCCACTTGGTTATTATATGATTCGACTATCCGACCATTGGATTGTCACCAAACTTTAATACATTGTAGTATATAATATTTAAGGATGTTAGGAATGGATGGATCGGGAATCTGACGTATGAATCTTCCCGGATGGATTTTCTAAGTTTGTAAATCTAAAACGTTGACCGCCACTTGAATTTGCAGTTGGTGGAGATCCAACTGTTGGATCGTAATGAAATTTTAGTATGTTGTTCTAGAGTATAATTTAGATCTTTGGAAGTTTCGGATCAGAAATCCGAGGTGCGGATCTTCCGGTTTGAGTTACGTAGGGTTGTGGGCCCTACTATCGACATTCGACCGACGATTGACTTTTGGTCAATGGGTTTCAAATCATTTTAGAACGTCATTGGGGATGTGTTTTATGTAAGTTACATGTTCTATCAATAAGAATTATGAGACATGATTTGATATTTGTTCTAGGCGACGATCGTTAGTGACACCTTGATATTTGTGCTAGGGAGTTATAACGTGGACTTCAGGTGAGTGGGTCTTTTCTTTTTTTATATTTTATATATATGATTGATAGTTTCCATTTATGCATTTGGAAAAAAAATTCTTACGTACGCCTGGTTTAGGCTAAAGTTTATAAGAATTAGTGAAATAACGAAAAATTATGAAGATATCATAAATCCTACGGGATGCATATGTATGCTTATAATCTTTGATGCCATGATTAAATAACGTTATAAGAAATGTTGCACTGTTGTGAAATGCCAAAATAATCCTACGGGATGCACATGTAAGTTTATTATGTTGATTAGAATTATTGAATTATTATGGCATGCTTATATTTATGAAGTCTGCTCATCATTGCTGCACCTGGGTGTTAGTGCTCGCCTAGGGCCAGAGTCAGTCTTTCACATGTATGCTCACCTCTGTACCACATGTTCGCCTTGGATCCAAGTAGGTGTCATTCTTGTTGTACAAGTCACATTAGGCGATTCCGACTCGTAGGTAACCGCAATAATCGTCAATCTTCATGTGATCGTAGCACTAGAGCGTATATTATGATTACACCCAGTCCTGTCGTACGGGTCGCATTAGGCGACTCCAACTCGTGTGCTAGCATAGTTTGTTGAGCACATGATTTTACGTATGTTACTGTTGAGGTTTTGTAATTTTGGGATGTCATGCCTTATTTACGTTTTGCAGGCTACGGTAAATATTTTCATACTATACGTAGTATGTATATTTTGGAAACTATACATGTTTTACGGCGAGGGATTATAATGTTTCCAAAGGTTTTTATTAAAACTTTATTTCCAAGCCCACTCACCCTTGTTTTTCACCCCTCTAGGTTTTAGTAGCTGAGCTTTCATATCGACGAAGATTCCTGGCAAATCTTGGGGTAGACGGTTACCTTCGATGGTATAATTTCTCAACTTGTTTTACTGTACTGTACTTATGCTCTGTCATCACGTGTGAATTGGGTTCATTTCCGCTCACAGCGCACTCTTGTATTTAGACACTTTTAGGTGTAAATTTATTCACATTTCTATATCACCACACTTTATGGCTTCATCACCCTTCAGGTGTCGGCCATCACAGCTCGGTTCGGAGTCCAGGTGGACGTTCTAGGTCAAGGTGTGTCAAGGAGGAACTCCTCCTTAACCTTGAGGAGCCAAGCTCTTATTATTATTTTTTTTCATAAATGTTACATTTTTTTTATGTAGGAAAAGACCAATATACCCTAAAATTTGACGGAAAAATGGCAGATTTGACAGAAAGATCATTCATGCAACACAGAGTTAAGTTGGAGGATAAGAAACTAATATGAAAATTCAAGAACAAAAACTAAATATGGGATATAAGTTCAGGGGCCCTTTACTACCACGAATGCTAAACAGATTGGAGGGGAAGCCACGCACAAACCAAAGCGAAGTTACGAGTACAAGAAGTGGGAGGAAAAGGTAAAAGTAGCTATAGTTCCACAAAGAGCTTTGAAGTGACTGGAGAAGTCTAAGCAAAAATGTCGTCCACTGGCTTTGTATCCACTTTGGCTTTCTCCAAGTCCTGCAGTTGCTGTTCCTTGGACAGTTTTTTCAGCCTGGCAAGCTCAAGATCCTTGCTCATCTTCTTCTTGTACATCTCGGTGTAGGTGATTGGCGCCTCGAGAATCGGCTTCTCTCCCTCCCTCACACTGAGTGGATACACTATTGCTTCTTGCGCTGGGTTCTGGAATGTGGCTATGGACAGCCTGCTGCTGTTTGAGTTCACCACTGCTTGGTGATCAGCATTCTTGAACCTCCCATTGCTCAGAAGCTGCTCAAACAATTAGGCATAGTAATTCAATCAGTTCAATTGACTCAAACCCCTATTTTATTTTTCGTTTCATGCTAAACCTTAGTGTTACGTTCATCCGCGTGTGAGTAAATCCTGATTATTAATGCACCATGAATCTCACGCTCAACATATAAATGTGAGATTCAATGTCAATTGCCAACAGCGCACTGCAGGTGATGGATAAAATGTGCGTTGTTATTTACTAGAGAAAACCCCGTATAACTAGTTATTTACTCAACTTTTTACTGGTTTTTAATTTCTTTAATAACTTATAAATAATAATCAATAGCTCCACCAAATTTCAACCAATTATTAAATATATGAATAATAAAATAGAAATCAAATACATAATAATACTAAACAAATATATATACGTCCCTATCTTGCTTATTCACATGAAGAAAATGACATTTGCCCACCACCATCGTCATATGAATATACCCATTTTATTTAGTTTTTTAAAAGACACGCGAGCACATCTATAATTTTAACAAACAAAAAAAACTGAAAAATGTATAAAGATAATATAATTCCATTATGTACGACTTTTAAACAATTACCATGCTAACAAATGTTTATAAATGTAATTTTATTTATGCACCAACTTTGTAACGTTCTAATAAAACTGTTATTGTTCGAGCTAAAAAAAGTATTTGTAAATTGCTAAGTTTAATTCTAAAATTGTGTAGTATTTACTCACATGACCATGATCTCCAAGATTGACCACAAAAGCTCCTTCCACTGGTTGAACGGTGATCCACGTTTTCCCATCATCCCGTGTAGCCTGGAGGCCCCCAACTTGGTCTTGAAGCAGAAGGGTAATTGTGCCCGGGTCGGTGTGGCGCTTGAGGCCAAGGGTTAGGTCGGGCTGAGGGCATTTTGGGTAGAAATTCACGACGACTTTTTGGTCCATGTCCACACATGCCTTTGTCAATGCCTCTGTATCCAACCCCATGGCTTCTGATAAAACCCCCAAGAGCTTGCATGCCAGCCCCATCAACTCGTCACTGTACTTCTTTGTCACCTCCCTCCAGGCCTCAGGCTTGTCTGGCCACCTCGAATAGTCCCGGTGACGAATCGGATATGAAAAGTAGGTCACAATTTCACGCCAATCTTGCACAGCTTCTCCCTAAATTTACAGTCCGTCAAACATTTAGTAAACTATAGATAATATTACTGAAGTAATAGCTAGTAAATAAATTTTAATAGCTTATATCTAAAAATAGTAATAAATTAACAAAGTTTATTTTAGTATCAGAACAAAAGATCCTGAGATTTCGACTTCCTATATATAGCATTGTGATCACCTGTAAATGACTGGACACGATGAAGCCACCCTTTTTGCCACCGGACATGTCGAAGCGGAGCTTCTCCTCCGATGGCAAAGCAAAGAACTCTCTAGCGAGACCGGTCATTTCCGATATGAGCTCAACATCAACCCCATGGTCAACAATCTGGAAAATACCCCAGTCCTCACAAGCCGCTACAATCTTCTTGCAAATCTCGCCCCGGCGGCCTTCCACCTCATCAATCCCGGCAAGCGAGATGATCGGAATTTCGTTGCTGAAGTCGTTGTAGGCAACCTTTGGACGCTCGTCTTCGTCTCGGACAAATTTTTGTTGTAGGGTTTTCTCATGCGCTATGGATGTGAGCGTAGTAGTAGCAGGAGCCATATTTTGGTGTCGAATTTATTGGTTCTGTCTACTTGGTATTGGCTCAAACGAAATACGTTTTGTGTTTGTTTTGGTGTCGAATTTAAAGGGTAAATATATATCTATGGTTGGGTTCGCTACAGCTACCTCATGGCTCGTGGGGTCACCTACATTCATAATTAAGACTCACAGCTACCACTTTGTTTTTTGGCTTCTAGAAACCGAAATATTATGTCACAATCTTTTATTGATAATTATTAAATGCTCGTATTATGGCGGTGACATGTATTCATCTATGTTTTTTTTTTGTCAAACGATAAATTTTGTTAGATACAGGGTTTGAACTCATACTGTCATGCAAGGATTGAACACATTTTTATCACTGTGGAAAAGAGCCACTTGCATCCATCCATGTTTTAGATTGATATATTTTTCAAAACATTCTAGGGAGCCCATTAATTATGTGATGGTTACTGTTGAATTCTAAATCTAACCATCAACCGCCACATCATGTTATCTACAAAAAAAATTGTTTAAGTAGATAATCTCTCTAGCATCTATTGGGTTGTACTTTTGCTTGGTTACATTCTAGATTGTCTTTGGACTTTCCTAACCTTGTATTAGTTTTTATTTATTGAAATTAATATGTTTGATTAAAACAAAATATCACACTGACTAAGAAGCTTCAATCCCATAGGCAAGTGATTTTTTTTTTCTTTCTGTTTTAGGATTGATGAATGAGAATGAAGAAGGAGATAAAAAGGATAATAGATATGAGAAACGAAGAGTTTTCAGACGGTTACATGGTCATATGGGGTAACTAATGTATTCATATTATAACAAATAAATTCAGTCATTAATATTGAACCCTATATTCATTGCCTCGCATAAAAAACAATTTACAAAGAATATATATTTTCTCAACCAAAAAAATAAAAAGGAAGAACACATAGAATGGTTTTTAAAATAAGAACGAAAATACAAGTCGTGAATTGCTGCAAGGTCAAATATCATGATGTTCTTATTATAACTTAGAATAGTAACATAACTTACAATTAAAAGAATTAAGAACGAAATTACTCAATTGAAAAGCAAAAACGTATCAAACAATCCACAATGTTTAATGATGAGTTAATTACAAGAAGTGAAGATCTAACGTGTCTATTAATGTTGGTTGGGTTAAAAATAAAAATGTTACCAAACAACTTTGAATGTTACATACTTGGTCAGTTGATTGTTAGTTGACTAATTACTCACTGGAACTTGAAAAACAATGAGTTGAATATTAAAACCTTAACCACCAAGACACTTCATTACGGAAAATATTTTTGCCCATCACTCTATTTATCACTATTAGAAGAGTTTAAATTTCAAGATATATGTAGTAAATAGACATAAATCTTAAAATTTAAACTCATCCAATGGTAATAAGTAAGATAATATGTATTACTACCATTTGAGGGTGTTGAGCAAAAATACACATTATTTCTTTTTTCTCTTTTTAATTCTTAAGTCAATGACGTGTAACTTGTGATCTTTGTTTAAAGTAGGGATGACCATTGAAATACCAGATAAGTAAGGCGATTTGTAGGCGGAAATTGCGTCACGTGATCTTCACCTAACCATTTGCCAACCTCCTTTCAGTCTCAGCTAGCCATGCCCATGCATGTGCCTACCCACGCCCTTTGTTAATAACATTCAGTGTATGGATGTATGACTTCCTTTTGGTCTCACTTCCCACAAAGTCACCAACCGTCGCTGCTTTGATAGAAAACTTCTGAGTGCTTAATTCCTACTACTAATATATAAAACTAAATTAAAATTTGAACCGAGTTCTGATACCACTTGTTTTAGAATACATCTTCTTAACTCCTCTCTAATCATGTATACTGTCACTTGTAAACTTCTATCTTACAAGACATTGATATAATTTGAGAAAAGTAGTCCTCCTTCATTACGACAATTTACTTTTTCTATTTGAAGCATTGTCGGATGCATTCCTTCAATAACAAGTATTTGGCATGACGATTGAAAATAATAAAAAAGAAAATACAGAGTTAAGTTACTAGATAGGGATGGAGCCAGAAATTTAACTAATAAAGGGAACCTTAAAAAATTTAAGCTCCACTTTTGAGCAAATAAAGTTAGTTTTTTTACGAATTCTGAAAAAATTAGTTACAAAATGCCTAATTTTATTCTTCTATTGTCTAATTTTGTCTTTAATTGTTGTATTGACAATCTAATGCTCATCTATACTAATTAATCAAATACATGCAACTTGGGGGCATTTAAAAACTAAAAGAGGATTTTTCACTATTTTAATATGATTAATGTCATTTAGTACCACACTAGTACAAAAACATGTTTGCGCGACGGAACCTTGCGCGACGCAACAAATTTCGTCGCGCAAAGTATGTTTGCGCGACGCTAAACACAAAACGTCGCGCAAACGGCTTTTGCGCGACGACACTTTGCGCGACAAAGGCTTGCGTCGCGCAAAACATCTTTGCGCGACGAAGGTACATCTACGTCACGCAAAACATATTTGCGCGACGCAAGCCTTTGTCGTGCAAAGTATCGTCGCACAAAAGCCGTTTGCGCGACGTTTTGTGCGTCGCGCAAGATTTTGCCGCCAAACCAAGAATCTCAACCAAGATTTTGGCGCCGAAGCTGCTTTTACGCGACGTATGTGGCGTCGCGCAAAGTCGACGACTTTTTTTTTTATAAAATAACCACACACAAGAGCCTTTTTCTTCACACTCAACCTCCCTCTTTCAGACCCTCCATCTCTCTCAACCCTCACCATCTTCACCTTCAGGTATTGTATTTATTTGATTAATTAATTAACTATTTATTGATTACATGTATGTTTGGAATTTTTTTTTTTTGTGTATTTATGTTTTTCTTTAATTATCTTTGTCAATGCTTATTTTTGACAAGTTGAGTTATGGTTTTGAACAATTGAATGAGTGGAATGAATGACTAAGAGTATGAAGGATTTTGATAGGTTTAGGGAAACAAAAGCTAAGAAATTGCAAATTGCTCAGTTAATTTGATCTAATTTAGGGATAGATTGATGTGTGCTAAAAAATGGATAGATTTCATTTCTCACCAAATTGGGAGGAGGAAACTACAAATTGCCAGTTTACAGCTTTGTCAAACCACTATTCTATTACGTGGTTAGTAATCATTTTAGGTGTAGTCTCTACCATTTACCATTTAGAACACGTGGTCTCATCATTTAGGTCCTTAATAAAAAATAATTTTAAGGCAAAAGTGGAAGGGGTAAACAAGAAGTTAAAATTGTGGAATGTAGAAAAAAAAAAAACAAACTTTGCGCGACGTAGGTACACATGCGTCGCGCAAAATATCTTTGCGCGACGAATACCTACGTCGCGCAAAGTGTTTTTTTTTTTTTTCCTTTTGCTTTTCTTTTGGGGTTCTTGCATTGCCTTTTTCTTTTGTGGTATTCACTTGTGTAAATGTTTTAAATTGACGATCGAATTAGTTCCTTGTATTCATATAGGATCCAAGAGTGTAGCTGTAAAAAATCATTAAAATCGGAGTTAAAATAACCGTTAAATTATGATTTTTTCGTTTATGACCGTCGAAACATTTTGTCCTGGTACTTGATCTCTGAAGGTTTGTTTTTTGCCATTTTTGGCGTATAAGATCTTGAAGCATATACAAACAAGTTTGACGGTTGGATCGTTGAAACTAGTTTCATACAATGCGTATCCCATTAAAACGATAGATTCCCTAACATTTAGATTTTATTTATACTTTCATCAAGTATAACATAAGATTTTGTGGTATCCACTTGTGTAAATATTTTGAATTGACGATCAAATTAGTTCCTTGTATTCATATAGGATCCATAAGTGTAGCTGTAAAAAATCATCAAAATCGGAGTTAAAATAACCGTTAAATCGTGATTTTTTTTTATAACGGTCGAAAATTTTTGTCCCGTTACTTGATCTCTGAAGGTTTGTTTTTTTCCATTTTTGGCGTATAAGATCTTGAAGCATATACAAACAAGTTTGACGGTTGGATCATTGAAACTAGTTTCGTACAATGCGTATTCCATTAAAACGATAGATTCCCTAACATTTAGATTTTATTCTTACTTTCATCAAGTATAACATAAGATTTTGTGGTATCCACTTGTGTAAATATTTTGAATTGATGATCAAATCAGTTCCTTGTATTCATATAGGATCCATAAGTGTAGCTGTAAAAAATCATCAAAATCAGAGTTAAAATAACCGTTAAATCGTGATTTTTTTGTTTATAACCGTCGAAAAGTTTTGTCCCGTTACTTAACCTCTGAAGGTTTTTTTTTTGCCATTTTTGGTGTATACGATCTCGACGCATATACAAACAAGTTTGACGGTTGGATCGTTGAAACTAGTTTCGTACAATGCGTATCCCATTAAAGCGATATATTCCCTAACACTTTGGATTTTATTTATACTTTCATCAAGTATAACATAAGATTTTGTGGTATCCACTTGTGTAAATATTTTAAATTGATGATCGAATCAGTTCCTTGTATTCATATAGAATCCAGGAGTGTAGTTGTAAAAAATCATCAAAATCGGAGTTAAACAAACCGTTAAATTGTGATTTTTTCGTTTATAACCGTCAAAAAGTTTTGTTCTGTTACTTAATCTTTGAAGGTTTTTTTTTTGCCATTTTTGGTGTATACGATCTCGAAGCATATGCAAACAAGTTTGACGGTTGGATCGTTGAAACTAGTTTCGTACAATGCGTATCCCATTAAAACGATAGATTCCCTAACACTTGGATTTTATTTATACTTTCATCAAGTATAACATAAGATTTTGTGGTATCCACTTGTGTAAATATTTTAAATTGACGATCGAATTAGTTACTTGCATTCATATAGGAACCAGAAGTGTAGCTGTAAAAAATCACCAAAATCAGAGTTAAAATAACCGTTAAATCATGATTTTTTTGTTTATAACCGTCGAAAAGTTTTGTCCCGTCACTTGATCTGTGAACGTTTTTTTTTTGTGATTTTTGGCATATGTGATCTTGAAGTATATATAAACAAGTTTGACGGTTGGATCATTGAAACTAATTTTGTACAATGCGTATCCCATCAAGTTCAATGGTGTATATATATATATATATATATATATATATATATATATATATATATATATATATTTATTAAGTAGATTTAAATTTATTTATTTTGTATGTATAACACTTAAGAAACTGAATGGTATGTGTATTTATTAAGTAGCTTTAAATTTATTATTGTAGCTTGGGTCTAAATTTTGTTAAAAAAATATATTATTGTGGGTTTTATGTAAAAAAAAAAAAGTTTAAGGAGAATAAAGTTAATTTTTAGTAAATTTTATAATAAAATTTTTTTTTGAAATATACTTTGCGCGACGACAGAATGTGATCGTTGCGCAAAAGTACTTTGCGCGACCTCATAATTTATAGCTGCGTCGCGCAATTGTTACAATTTTGGCGGTATAATTGAAACAAATAGGCGCTTTTTTAGGGCTTAATTGGAAAAGATTCCAGACGCTACCCGCCCATCTGTCTCTCTCTTCCCTCTGGCTCGCTCGGTCTCTCTCCCCTCTTGCTCATCTCGCCCTCTCTCTCACTCCGTCTCGCTCACGCTTAGAGCCGAGTGCTTCTCCTGCTTATTTTCACACAGCACAAGCTCACAATCTCCCCTCTCCTCACCCAGACGACGTCGTTTGCTTCGGTTTCCTCTGAAGAACAACTTGGAGTTGAGAGTCCTTTCTCGTTCTCACAATTGGCTCTGCGTGCGACTGTGTCTGAGCGATGAGCAGTCGAGCAGTGGAAGACGACGCACTGGCCAAAGCCGCAAGAGCTGTCGAAGCTCTTTACCTCCTCCGAGACACCTACTTTCCGGCCGACCCGGATGACAAAATCTCCAGATTAAACATCGATTCCGATCTTGCCCTCAACCTCCTCGATTCCATTCCTCTTGGTAATTTTTCCATTTACCCATTTCGTTTTAATCTCTGTTAATTCCATTTGAAGCTGACCTATGTGCCCTTTTATTATAAACCCGATTTGTGCCTTTCTCTTTTGTGGGTTTTCGTTGATATGCTCGTTTCAACTTTGAAGTTCCAATTTTGGACTACATTGGTACACATAGAAGCTTAAAATTTGAGAAATAGACTAAAAAGTTGATGAATTCAAAATCTCCCCCTGATAAAAGTGTTGTTTCTGTAACGATAATGCCTACATTGTGTTCTCGAATCGCTGTCACTGCTAATTCCTTTATTATTATTTTGCACTTGTATTTGTATCTTATTAGTTCAAGTTTCAAACACTGTGTCTTTTACCAGAGCAAAGAAAACATCCGGCTCAATGTGCGAAATACGAATATCTTAGAGGAAAGATACTGGATGTTTTACCGAACTATAGAAAAGAAGCAGAGGATAATCTCTCAAAGGATGTAAGAATGCATTGTGACTTCCTGTAGTTGAGCATGTTTGTAATGCTTTCAGTTCACTTCCTGAAATATAAACGGCGATGTAGGTTAAGTTGAATCCATCTCTTGCAGATGCTTGACTATGTTTAGGTAACTGCACTTAGAAGAAGGGAGATCTATCTTCAGCCAAGAACTGCTTTAATCTTGCCTTAAGCAAGGTTCTTCTTGATTAGATTTTTGTAGTTTTATTACAGTGACCTCTCGATTCATTGTACTATAAATTTTATGATTGATATGTGCATTGCGTTTGGAGGCATGGTCCAAACAGGCAGATACTTTGTCAACTTTCGATGCTTGAAAGAAAAATGGCTCAAGGCAACCATTTTGTCGCTCAACTTGTTTTTCCTGTTGTTTTTCATGATGTGTGTGTCATTATGCTTACCAAGTTTTCATCATTTTTCTAGGTACCGACAATGAGGCAGAACTTGTTGATGAAAGCATTCAACATGCC